>NW_026894538.1:0-113024 GCF_032452875.1 Bos javanicus
ATTGCTAAAGTTCCTTGTCATTCTTCCCTTTAACTTCCAGCTGAGTCTCCATCTGGAGCAGCGGAACCCACCACGCTTACTAATTATGCCTGGGCTGCTAAGACCCACTCGAGAAGGTGTCTAGGGTGAGGCACCTTTCGCTATTCGAGAGGGCGCCTGCGGCCTACGTAAGTGGTGCAAACTTCTTGTCTTGAAGTTTGATTGGTCTTCCGCGTAAACCAAGCTACTCAGTCTCTTTTCTCCACCGAATTTTCCTACTGAGCTCTCCTCATACTATTATTCTTGACATCTCTGATTAGCATATAAATAGTCGCCTAGGCCATCTCTCCTTCGAATACCCTGGATCAGTTGGGGCTGGTCCCGGCAGGTGGCGACCGAACAGGGACCTCAGGAGGCAATACTCAAAGAGCTGAGCAGACACGAACCACGCAATCAGCAGGCAATAAGCATGGAGCTCAGCAGTGACGAATCATGCTGCTCAACTGGCAATAATCAAGCACGTGACCAGGCAGGAATCACGCAGCTCAGCTGGCAATTGTCAAGCAGATGAGCCGACAGGAATCACGCAGCTCAGCTGGCAATTGTCATGCAGATGAGCCGGCAGGAATCACGCAGCTCAGCAGGCCCTGATCACGTGACTCTGCAGGCACTGATCACGTGGCTGATCAAGTCCAGATCACGTGACTGAGCATGCACTGATCACGTGGCTATCATGCACTGATGACGTGACTGCGCATGCACTGATGACGTGGCTGATCGGGCACTGATCACATGGCTCATCATGCACTGATCACGTGTTTATCAGGCAATGATCAGTGACTGACAGGCGCTGATCATGGGACTGTGCACGCACTGATCACGTGGCTATCATGCACTGATCACGTGACTGCGCATGCACTGATGACGTGGCTGTTCGGGCACTGATCACGTGTTTATCAGGCAGTGATCAGTGACTGACAGGCGCTGATCAGGGGACTGTGCACGCACTGATCAGGTGGCTGATCAGGAACTGACCACCTGACTGCGCATGCAGTGATCACGTGGCTGGTCGTTCACTGATCACGTGTTTATCATACGGTGATCACGTGACTGAGAGGCGCTGATCACGTGACTGTGCCGTCAGTGATCACGTGGCTGAGCAGGCACTGATATCGTGACTGAGCATGCACTGATCATGTGCCGGGAGCCGGGGAGGCATTCCACTCTGGACAAAGGTCATGAGGAAGGAGGCTCGGCATACGCAAATGCGGGATCGAGCCTCAGGAGTCCACCCGGATATTCTCGAGCATCTCCCCCCAAAAAAACCGGAGTCTGCCTACTGTATTGCTTTGTGCTCTCACCTCTGATTTCACTGGGGGCTGTCCCCCACCACCATCTCGCTCTCTCTGTCAAAGAGTTAACTTACAGCTCCAATTCATAAAGTTCCTTGTCATTCTTCCCTTTAACTTCCAGCTGAGTCTCCATCTGGAGCGCGGAACCCACCACGCTTACTAATTATGCCTGGGCTGCTAAGACCCACTCGAGAAGGTGTCTAGGGTGAGGCACCTTTCGCTATTCGAGAGGGCGCCTGCGGCCTACGTAAGTGGTGCAAACTTCTTGTCTTGAAGTTTGATTGGTCTTCCGCGTAAACCAAGCTACTCAGTCTCTTTTCTCCACCGAATTTTCCTACTGAGCTCTCCTCATACTATTATTCTTGACATCTCTGATTAGCATATAAATAGTCGCCTAGGCCATCTCTCCTTCGAATACCCTGGATCAGTTGGGGCTGGTCCCCGGCAGGTGGCGACCGAACAGGGACCTCAGGAGGCAATACTCAAAGAGCTGAGCAGACACGAACCACGCAATCAGCAGGCAATAAGCATGGAGCTCAGCAGTGACGAATCATGCTGCTCAACTGGCAATAATCAAGCACGTGACCAGGCAGGAATCACGCAGCTCAGCTGGCAATTGTCAAGCAGATGAGCCGACAGGAATCACGCAGCTCAGATGGCAATTGTCATGCAGATGAGCCGGCAGGAATCACGCAGCTCAGCAGGCCCTGATCACGTGACTCTGCAGGCACTGATCACGTGGCTGATCAAGTCCAGATCACGTGACTGAGCATGCACTGATCACGTGGCTATCATGCACTGATGACGTGACTGCGCATGCACTGATGACGTGGCTGATCGGGCACTGATCACATGGCTCATCATGCACTGATCACGTGTTTATCAGGCAATGATCAGTGACTGACAGGCGCTGATCATGGGACTGTGCACGCACTGATCACGTGGCTATCATGCACTGATCACGTGACTGCGCATGCACTGATGACGTGGCTGTTCGGGCACTGATCACGTGTTTATCAGGCAGTGATCAGTGACTGACAGGCGCTGATCAGGGGACTGTGCACGCACTGATCAGGTGGCTGATCAGGAACTGACCACCTGACCGCGCATGCAGTGATCACGTGGCTGGTCGTTCACTGATCACGTGTTTATCATACGGTGATCACGTGACTGAGAGGCGCTGATCACGTGACTGTGCCGTCAGTGATCACGTGGCTGAGCAGGCACTGATATCGTGACTGAGCATGCACTGATCATGTGCCGGGAGCCGGGGAGGCATTCCACTCTGGACAAAGGTCATGAGGAAGGAGGCTCGGCATACGCAAATGCGGGATCGAGCCTCAGGAGTCCACCCGGATATTCTCGAGCATCTCCCCCCAAAAAAACCAGAGTCTGCCTACTGTATTGCTTTGTGCTCTCACCTCTGATTTCACTGGGGGCTGTCCCCCACCACCATCTCGCTCTCTCTGTCAAAGAGTTAACTTACAGCTCCAATTCATAAAGTTCCTTGTCATTCTTCCCTTTAACTTCCAGCTGAGTCTCCATCTGGAGCGCGGAACCCACCACGCTTACTAATTATGCCTGGGCTGCTAAGACCCACTCGAGAAGGTGTCTAGGGTGAGGCACCTTTCGCTATTCGAGAGGGCGCCTGCGGCCTACGTAAGTGGTGCAAACTTCTTGTCTTGAAGTTTGATTGGTCTTCCGCGTAAACCAAGCTACTCAGTCTCTTTTCTCCACCGAATTTTCCTACTGAGCTCTCCTCATACTATTATTCTTGACATCTCTGATTAGCATATAAATAGTCGCCTAGGCCATCTCTCCTTCGAATACCCTGGATCAGTTGGGGCTGGTCCCCGGCAGGTGGCGACCGAACAGGGACCTCAGGAGGCAATACTCAAAGAGCTGAGCAGACACGAACCACGCAATCAGCAGGCAATAAGCATGGAGCTCAGCAGTGACGAATCATGCTGCTCAACTGGCAATAATCAAGCACGTGACCAGGCAGGAATCACGCAGCTCAGCTGGCAATTGTCAAGCAGATGAGCCGACAGGAATCACGCAGCTCAGCTGGCAATTGTCATGCAGATGAGCCGGCAGGAATCACGCAGCTCAGCAGGCCCTGATCACGTGACTCTGCAGGCACTGATCACGTGGCTGATCAAGTCCAGATCACGTGACTGAGCATGCACTGATCACGTGGCTATCATGCACTGATGACGTGACTGCGCATGCACTGATGACGTGGCTGATCGGGCACTGATCACATGGCTCATCATGCACTGATCACGTGTTTATCAGGCAATGATCAGTGACTGACAGGCGCTGATCATGGGACTGTGCACGCACTGATCACGTGGCTATCTGCACTGATCATGCACTGATGACGTGGCTGTTCGGGCACTGATCACGTGTTTATCAGGCAGTGATCAGTGACTGACAGGCGCTGATCAGGGGACTGTGCACGCACTGATCAGGTGGCTGATCAGGAACTGACCACCTGACCGCGCATGCAGTGATCACGTGGCTGGTCGTTCACTGATCACGTGTTTATCATACGGTGATCACGTGACTGAGAGGCGCTGATCACGTGACTGTGCCGTCAGTGATCACGTGGCTGAGCAGGCACTGATATCGTGACTGAGCATGCACTGATCATGTGCCGGGAGCCGGGGAGGCATTCCACTCTGGACAAAGGTCATGAGGAAGGAGGCTCGGCATACGCAAATGCGGGATCGAGCCTCAGGAGTCCACCCGGATATTCTCGAGCATCTCCCCCCAAAAAACCGGAGTCTGCCTACTGTATTGCTTTGTGCTCTCACCTCTGATTTCACTGGGGGCTGTCCCCCACCACCATCTCGCTCTCTCTGTCAAAGAGTTAACTTACAGCTCCAATTCATAAAGTTCCTTGTCATTCTTCCCTTTAACTTCCAGCTGAGTCTCCATCTGGAGCGCGGAACCCACCACGCTTACTAATTATGCCTGGGCTGCTAAGACCCACTCGAGAAGGTGTCTAGGGTGAGGCACCTTTCGCTATTCGAGAGGGCGCCTGCGGCCTACGTAAGTGGTGCAAACTTCTTGTCTTGAAGTTTGATTGGTCTTCCGCGTAAACCAAGCTACTCAGTCTCTTTTCTCCACCGAATTTTCCTACTGAGCTCTCCTCATACTATTATTCTTGACATCTCTGATTAGCATATAAATAGTCGCCTAGGCCATCTCTCCTTCGAATACCCTGGATCAGTTGGGGCTGGTCCCCGGCAGGTGGCGACCGAACAGGGACCTCAGGAGGCAATACTCAAAGAGCTGAGCAGACACGAACCACGCAATCAGCAGGCAATAAGCATGGAGCTCAGCAGTGACGAATCATGCTGCTCAACTGGCAATAATCAAGCACGTGACCAGGCAGGAATCACGCAGCTCAGCTGGCAATTGTCAAGCAGATGAGCCGACAGGAATCACGCAGCTCAGCTGGCAATTGTCATGCAGATGAGCCGGCAGGAATCACGCAGCTCAGCAGGCCCTGATCACGTGACTCTGCAGGCACTGATCACGTGGCTGATCAAGTCCAGATCACGTGACTGAGCATGCACTGATCACGTGGCTATCATGCACTGATGACGTGACTGCGCATGCACTGATGACGTGGCTGATCGGGCACTGATCACATGGCTCATCATGCACTGATCACGTGTTTATCAGGCAATGATCAGTGACTGACAGGCGCTGATCATGGGACTGTGCACGCACTGATCACGTGGCTATCATGCACTGATCACGTGACTGCGCATGCACTGATGACGTGGCTGTTCGGGCACTGATCACGTGTTTATCAGGCAGTGATCAGTGACTGACAGGCGCTGATCAGGGGACTGTGCACGCACTGATCAGGTGGCTGATCAGGAACTGACCACCTGACCGCGCATGCAGTGATCACGTGGCTGGTCGTTCACTGATCACGTGTTTATCATACGGTGATCACGTGACTGAGAGGCGCTGATCACGTGACTGTGCCGTCAGTGATCACGTGGCTGAGCAGGCACTGATATCGTGACTGAGCATGCACTGATCATGTGCCGGGAGCCGGGGAGGCATTCCACTCTGGACAAAGGTCATGAGGAAGGAGGCTCGGCATACGCAAATGCGGGATCGAGCCTCAGGAGTCCACCCGGATATTCTCGAGCATCTCCCCCAAAAAAACCGGAGTCTGCCTACTGTATTGCTTTGTGCTCTCACCTCTGATTTCACTGGGGGCTGTCCCCCACCACCATCTCGCTCTCTCTGTCAAAGAGTTAACTTACAGCTCCAATTCATAAAGTTCCTTGTCATTCTTCCCTTTAACTTCCAGCTGAGTCTCCATCTGGAGCGCGGAACCCACCACGCTTACTAATTATGCCTGGGCTGCTAAGACCCACTCGAGAAGGTGTCTAGGGTGAGGCACCTTTCGCTATTCGAGAGGGCGCCTGCGGCCTACGTAAGTGGTGCAAACTTCTTGTCTTGAAGTTTGATTGGTCTTCCGCGTAAACCAAGCTACTCAGTCTCTTTTCTCCACCGAATTTTCCTACTGAGCTCTCCTCATACTATTATTCTTGACATCTCTGATTAGCATATAAATAGTCGCCTAGGCCATCTCTCCTTCGAATACCCTGGATCAGTTGGGGCTGGTCCCCGGCAGGTGGCGACCGAACAGGGACCTCAGGAGGCAATACTCAAAGAGCTGAGCAGACACGAACCACGCAATCAGCAGGCAATAAGCATGGAGCTCAGCAGTGACGAATCATGCTGCTCAACTGGCAATAATCAAGCACGTGACCAGGCAGGAATCACGCAGCTCAGCTGGCAATTGTCAAGCAGATGAGCCGACAGGAATCACGCAGCTCAGCTGGCAATTGTCATGCAGATGAGCCGGCAGGAATCACGCAGCTCAGCAGGCCCTGATCACGTGACTCTGCAGGCACTGATCACGTGGCTGATCAAGTCCAGATCACGTGACTGAGCATGCACTGATCACGTGGCTATCATGCACTGATGACGTGACTGCGCATGCACTGATGACGTGGCTGATCGGGCACTGATCACATGGCTCATCATGCACTGATCACGTGTTTATCAGGCAATGATCAGTGACTGACAGGCGCTGATCATGGGACTGTGCACGCACTGATCACGTGGCTATCATGCACTGATCACGTGACTGCGCATGCACTGATGACGTGGCTGTTCGGGCACTGATCACGTGTTTATCAGGCAGTGATCAGTGACTGACAGGCGCTGATCAGGGGACTGTGCACGCACTGATCAGGTGGCTGATCAGGAACTGACCACCTGACCGCGCATGCAGTGATCACGTGGCTGGTCGTTCACTGATCACGTGTTTATCATACGGTGATCACGTGACTGAGAGGCGCTGATCACGTGACTGTGCCGTCAGTGATCACGTGGCTGAGCAGGCACTGATATCGTGACTGAGCATGCACTGATCATGTGCCGGGAGCCGGGGAGGCATTCCACTCTGGACAAAGGTCATGAGGAAGGAGGCTCGGCATACGCAAATGCGGGATCGAGCCTCAGGAGTCCACCCGGATATTCTCGAGCATCTCCCCCAAAAAAACCGGAGTCTGCCTACTGTATTGCTTTGTGCTCTCACCTCTGATTTCACTGGGGGCTGTCCCCCACCACCATCTCGCTCTCTCTGTCAAAGAGTTAACTTACAGCTCCAATTCATAAAGTTCCTTGTCATTCTTCCCTTTAACTTCCAGCTGAGTCTCCATCTGGAGCGCGGAACCCACCACGCTTACTAATTATGCCTGGGCTGCTAAGACCCACTCGAGAAGGTGTCTAGGGTGAGGCACCTTTCGCTATTCGAGAGGCGCCTGCGGCCTACGTAAGTGGTGCAAACTTCTTGTCTTGAAGTTTGATTGGTCTTCCGCGTAAACCAAGCTACTCAGTCTCTTTTCTCCACCGAATTTTCCTACTGAGCTCTCCTCATACTATTATTCTTGACATCTCTGATTAGCATATAAATAGTCGCCTAGGCCATCTCTCCTTCGAATACCCTGGATCAGTTGGGGCTGGTCCCCGGCAGGTGGCGACCGAACAGGGACCTCAGGAGGCAATACTCAAAGAGCTGAGCAGACACGAACCACGCAATCAGCAGGCAATAAGCATGGAGCTCAGCAGTGACGAATCATGCTGCTCAACTGGCAATAATCAAGCACGTGACCAGGCAGGAATCACGCAGCTCAGCTGGCAATTGTCAAGCAGATGAGCCGACAGGAATCACGCAGCTCATCACGCAGCTCAGCAGGCCCTGATCACGTGACTCTGCAGGCACTGATCACGTGGCTGATCAAGTCCAGATCACGTGACTGAGCATGCACTGATCACGTGGCTATCATGCACTGATGACGTGACTGCGCATGCACTGATGACGTGGCTGATCGGGCACTGATCACATGGCTCATCATGCACTGATCACGTGTTTATCAGGCAATGATCAGTGACTGACAGGCGCTGATCATGGGACTGTGCACGCACTGATCACGTGGCTATCATGCACTGATCACGTGACTGCGCATGCACTGATGACGTGGCTGTTCGGGCACTGATCACGTGTTTATCAGGCAGTGATCAGTGACTGACAGGCGCTGATCAGGGGACTGTGCACGCACTGATCAGGTGGCTGATCAGGAACTGACCACCTGACCGCGCATGCAGTGATCACGTGGCTGGTCGTTCACTGATCACGTGTTTATCATACGGTGATCACGTGACTGAGAGGCGCTGATCACGTGACTGTGCCGTCAGTGATCACGTGGCTGAGCAGGCACTGATATCGTGACTGAGCATGCACTGATCATGTGCCGGGAGCCGGGGAGGCATTCCACTCTGGACAAAGGTCATGAGGAAGGAGGCTCGGCATACGCAAATGCGGGATCGAGCCTCAGGAGTCCACCCGGATATTCTCGAGCATCTCCCCCCAAAAAACCAGAGTCTGCCTACTGTATTGCTTTGTGCTCTCACCTCTGATTTCACTGGGGGCTGTCCCCCACCACCATCTCGCTCTCTCTGTCAAAGAGTTAACTTACAGCTCCAATTCATAAAGTTCCTTGTCATTCTTCCCTTTAACTTCCAGCTGAGTCTCCATCTGGAGCGCGGAACCCACCACGCTTACTAATTATGCCTGGGCTGCTAAGACCCACTCGAGAAGGTGTCTAGGGTGAGGCACCTTTCGCTATTCGAGAGGCGCCTGCGGCCTACGTAAGTGGTGCAAACTTCTTGTCTTGAAGTTTGATTGGTCTTCCGCGTAAACCAAGCTACTCAGTCTCTTTTCTCCACCGAATTTTCCTACTGAGCTCTCCTCATACTATTATTCTTGACATCTCTGATTAGCATATAAATAGTCGCCTAGGCCATCTCTCCTTCGAATACCCTGGATCAGTTGGGGCTGGTCCCCGGCAGGTGGCGACCGAACAGGGACCTCAGGAGGCAATACTCAAAGAGCTGAGCAGACACGAACCACGCAATCAGCAGGCAATAAGCATGGAGCTCAGCAGTGACGAATCATGCTGCTCAACTGGCAATAATCAAGCACGTGACCAGGCAGGAATCACGCAGCTCAGCTGGCAATTGTCAAGCAGATGAGCCGACAGGAATCACGCAGCTCAGATGGCAATTGTCATGCAGATGAGCCGGCAGGAATCACGCAGCTCAGCAGGCCCTGATCACGTGACTCTGCAGGCACTGATCACGTGGCTGATCAAGTCCAGATCACGTGACTGAGCATGCACTGATCACGTGGCTATCATGCACTGATGACGTGACTGCGCATGCACTGATGACGTGGCTGATCGGGCACTGATCACATGGCTCATCATGCACTGATCACGTGTTTATCAGGCAATGATCAGTGACTGACAGGCGCTGATCATGGGACTGTGCACGCACTGATCACGTGGCTATCATGCACTGATCACGTGACTGCGCATGCACTGATGACGTGGCTGTTCGGGCACTGATCACGTGTTTATCAGGCAGTGATCAGTGACTGACAGGCGCTGATCAGGGGACTGTGCACGCACTGATCAGGTGGCTGATCAGGAACTGACCACCTGACCGCGCATGCAGTGATCACGTGGCTGGTCGTTCACTGATCACGTGTTTATCATACGGTGATCACGTGACTGAGAGGCGCTGATCACGTGACTGTGCCGTCAGTGATCACGTGGCTGAGCAGGCACTGATCATGTGCCGGGAGCCGGGGAGGCATTCCACTCTGGACAAAGGTCATGAGGAAGGAGGCTCGGCATACGCAAATGCGGGATCGAGCCTCAGGAGTCCACCCGGATATTCTCGAGCATCTCCCCCCAAAAAACCGGAGTCTGCCTACTGTATTGCTTTGTGCTCTCACCTCTGATTTCACTGGGGGCTGTCCCCCACCACCATCTCGCTCTCTCTGTCAAAGAGTTAACTTACAGCTCCAATTCATAAAGTTCCTTGTCATTCTTCCCTTTAACTTCCAGCTGAGTCTCCATCTGGAGCGCGGAACCCACCACGCTTACTAATTATGCCTGGGCTGCTAAGACCCACTCGAGAAGGTGTCTAGGGTGAGGCACCTTTCGCTATTCGAGAGGGCGCCTGCGGCCTACGTAAGTGGTGCAAACTTCTTGTCTTGAAGTTTGATTGGTCTTCCGCGTAAACCAAGCTACTCAGTCTCTTTTCTCCACCGAATTTTCCTACTGAGCTCTCCTCATACTATTATTCTTGACATCTCTGATTAGCATATAAATAGTCGCCTAGGCCATCTCTCCTTCGAATACCCTGGATCAGTTGGGGCTGGTCCCCGGCAGGTGGCGACCGAACAGGGACCTCAGGAGGCAATACTCAAAGAGCTGAGCAGACACGAACCACGCAATCAGCAGGCAATAAGCATGGAGCTCAGCAGTGACGAATCATGCTGCTCAACTGGCAATAATCAAGCACGTGACCAGGCAGGAATCACGCAGCTCAGCTGGCAATTGTCAAGCAGATGAGCCGACAGGAATCACGCAGCTCAGATGGCAATTGTCATGCAGATGAGCCGGCAGGAATCACGCAGCTCAGCAGGCCCTGATCACGTGACTCTGCAGGCACTGATCACGTGGCTGATCAAGTCCAGATCACGTGACTGAGCATGCACTGATCACGTGGCTATCATGCACTGATGACGTGACTGCGCATGCACTGATGACGTGGCTGATCAGGCACTGATCACATGGCTCATCATGCACTGATCACGTGTTTATCAGGCAATGATCAGTGACTGACAGGCGCTGATCATGGGACTGTGCACGCACTGATCACGTGATCTGCGCATGCACTGATGACGTGGCTGTTCGGGCACTGATCACGTGTTTATCAGGCAGTGATCAGTGACTGACAGGCGCTGATCAGGGGACTGTGCACGCACTGATCAGGTGGCTGATCAGGAACTGACCACCTGACCGCGCATGCAGTGATCACGTGGCTGGTCGTTCACTGATCACGTGTTTATCATACGGTGATCACGTGACTGAGAGGCGCTGATCACGTGACTGTGCCGTCAGTGATCAGTGGCTGAGCATGCACTGATCATGTGCCGGGAGCCGGGGAGGCATTCCACTCTGGACAAAGGTCATGAGGAAGGAGGCTCGGCATACGCAAATGCGGGATCGAGCCTCAGGAGTCCACCCGGATATTCTCGAGCATCTCCCCCAAAAAAACCGGAGTCTGCCTACTGTATTGCTTTGTGCTCTCACCTCTGATTTCACTGGGGGCTGTCCCCCACCACCATCTCGCTCTCTCTGTCAAAGAGTTAACTTACAGCTCCAATTCATAAAGTTCCTTGTCATTCTTCCCTTTAACTTCCAGCTGAGTCTCCATCTGGAGCGCGGAACCCACCACGCTTACTAATTATGCCTGGGCTGCTAAGACCCACTCGAGAAGGTGTCTAGGGTGAGGCACCTTTCGCTATTCGAGAGGGCGCCTGCGGCCTACGTAAGTGGTGCAAACTTCTTGTCTTGAAGTTTGATTGGTCTTCCGCGTAAACCAAGCTACTCAGTCTCTTTTCTCCACCGAATTTTCCTACTGAGCTCTCCTCATACTATTATTCTTGACATCTCTGATTAGCATATAAATAGTCGCCTAGGCCATCTCTCCTTCGAATACCCTGGATCAGTTGGGGCTGGTCCCCGGCAGGTGGCGACCGAACAGGGACCTCAGGAGGCAATACTCAAAGAGCTGAGCAGACACGAACCACGCAATCAGCAGGCAATAAGCATGGAGCTCAGCAGTGACGAATCATGCTGCTCAACTGGCAATAATCAAGCACGTGACCAGGCAGGAATCACGCAGCTCAGCTGGCAATTGTCAAGCAGATGAGCCGACAGGAATCACGCAGCTCAGATGGCAATTGTCATGCAGATGAGCCGGCAGGAATCACGCAGCTCAGCAGGCCCTGATCACGTGACTCTGCAGGCACTGATCACGTGGCTGATCAAGTCCAGATCACGTGACTGAGCATGCACTGATCACGTGGCTATCATGCACTGATGACGTGACTGCGCATGCACTGATGACGTGGCTGATCAGGCACTGATCACATGGCTCATCATGCACTGATCACGTGTTTATCAGGCAATGATCAGTGACTGACAGGCGCTGATCATGGGACTGTGCACGCACTGATCACGTGACTGCGCATGCACTGATGACGTGGCTGTTCGGGCACTGATCACGTGTTTATCAGGCAGTGATCAGTGACTGACAGGCGCTGATCAGGGGACTGTGCACGCACTGATCAGGTGGCTGATCAGGAACTGACCACCTGACCGCGCATGCAGTGATCACGTGGCTGGTCGTTCACTGATCACGTGTTTATCATACGGTGATCACGTGACTGAGAGGCGCTGATCACGTGACTGTGCCGTCAGTGATCACGTGGCTGAGCAGGCACTGATATCGTGACTGAGCATGCACTGATCATGTGCCGGGAGCCGGGGAGGCATTCCACTCTGGACAAAGGTCATGAGGAAGGAGGCTCGGCATACGCAAATGCGGGATCGAGCCTCAGGAGTCCACCCGGATATTCTCGAGCATCTCCCCCAAAAAACCAGTCTGCCTACTGTATTGCTTTGTGCTCTCACCTCTGATTTCACTGGGGGCTGTCCCCCACCACCATCTCGCTCTCTCTGTCAAAGAGTTAACTTACAGCTCCAATTCATAAAGTTCCTTGTCATTCTTCCCTTTAACTTCCAGCTGAGTCTCCATCTGGAGCGCGGAACCCACCACGCTTACTAATTATGCCTGGGCTGCTAAGACCCACTCGAGAAGGTGTCTAGGGTGAGGCACCTTTCGCTATTCGAGAGGGCGCCTGCGGCCTACGTAAGTGGTGCAAACTTCTTGTCTTGAAGTTTGATTGGTCTTCCGCGTAAACCAAGCTACTCAGTCTCTTTTCTCCACCGAATTTTCCTACTGAGCTCTCCTCATACTATTATTCTTGACATCTCTGATTAGCATATAAATAGTCGCCTAGGCCATCTCTCCTTCGAATACCCTGGATCAGTTGGGGCTGGTCCCCGGCAGGTGGCGACCGAACAGGGACCTCAGGAGGCAATACTCAAAGAGCTGAGCAGACACGAACCACGCAATCAGCAGGCAATAAGCATGGAGCTCAGCAGTGACGAATCATGCTGCTCAACTGGCAATAATCAAGCACGTGACCAGGCAGGAATCACGCAGCTCAGCTGGCAATTGTCAAGCAGATGAGCCGACAGGAATCACGCAGCTCAGCTGGCAATTGTCATGCAGATGAGCCGGCAGGAATCACGCAGCTCAGCAGGCCCTGATCACGTGACTCTGCAGGCACTGATCACGTGGCTGATCAAGTCCAGATCACGTGACTGAGCATGCACTGATCACGTGGCTATCATGCACTGATGACGTGACTGCGCATGCACTGATGACGTGGCTGATCAGGCACTGATCACATGGCTCATCATGCACTGATCACGTGTTTATCAGGCAATGATCAGTGACTGACAGGCGCTGATCATGGGACTGTGCACGCACTGATCACGTGACTGCGCATGCACTGATGACGTGGCTGTTCGGGCACTGATCACGTGTTTATCAGGCAGTGATCAGTGACTGACAGGCGCTGATCAGGGGACTGTGCACGCACTGATCAGGTGGCTGATCAGGAACTGACCACCTGACCGCGCATGCAGTGATCACGTGGCTGGTCGTTCACTGATCACGTGTTTATCATACGGTGATCACGTGACTGAGAGGCGCTGATCACGTGACTGTGCCGTCAGTGATCACGTGGCTGAGCAGGCACTGATATCGTGACTGAGCATGCACTGATCATGTGCCGGGAGCCGGGGAGGCATTCCACTCTGGACAAAGGTCATGAGGAAGGAGGCTCGGCATACGCAAATGCGGGATCGAGCCTCAGGAGTCCACCCGGATATTCTCGAGCATCTCCCCCCAAAAACCAGAGTCTGCCTACTGTATTGCTTTGTGCTCTCACCTCTGATTTCACTGGGGGCTGTCCCCCACCACCATCTCGCTCTCTCTGTCAAAGAGTTAACTTACAGCTCCAATTCATAAAGTTCCTTGTCATTCTTCCCTTTAACTTCCAGCTGAGTCTCCATCTGGAGCGCGGAACCCACCACGCTTACTAATTATGCCTGGGCTGCTAAGACCCACTCGAGAAGGTGTCTAGGGTGAGGCACCTTTCGCTATTCGAGAGGGCGCCTGCGGCCTACGTAAGTGGTGCAAACTTCTTGTCTTGAAGTTTGATTGGTCTTCCGCGTAAACCAAGCTACTCAGTCTCTTTTCTCCACCGAATTTTCCTACTGAGCTCTCCTCATACTATTATTCTTGACATCTCTGATTAGCATATAAATAGTCGCCTAGGCCATCTCTCCTTCGAATACCCTGGATCAGTTGGGGCTGGTCCCCGGCAGGTGGCGACCGAACAGGGACCTCAGGAGGCAATACTCAAAGAGCTGAGCAGACACGAACCACGCAATCAGCAGGCAATAAGCATGGAGCTCAGCAGTGACGAATCATGCTGCTCAACTGGCAATAATCAAGCACGTGACCAGGCAGGAATCACGCAGCTCAGCTGGCAATTGTCAAGCAGATGAGCCGACAGGAATCACGCAGCTCAGCTGGCAATTGTCATGCAGATGAGCCGGCAGGAATCACGCAGCTCAGCAGGCCCTGATCACGTGACTCTGCAGGCACTGATCACGTGGCTGATCAAGTCCAGATCACGTGACTGAGCATGCACTGATCACGTGGCTATCATGCACTGATGACGTGACTGCGCATGCACTGATGACGTGGCTGATCGGGCACTGATCACATGGCTCATCATGCACTGATCACGTGTTTATCAGGCAATGATCAGTGACTGACAGGCGCTGATCATGGGACTGTGCACGCACTGATCACGTGGCTATCATGCACTGATCACGTGACTGCGCATGCACTGATGACGTGGCTGTTCGGGCACTGATCACGTGTTTATCAGGCAGTGATCAGTGACTGACAGGCGCTGATCAGGGGACTGTGCACGCACTGATCAGGTGGCTGATCAGGAACTGACCACCTGACTGCGCATGCAGTGATCACGTGGCTGGTCGTTCACTGATCACGTGTTTATCATACGGTGATCACGTGACTGAGAGGCGCTGATCACGTGACTGTGCCGTCAGTGATCACGTGGCTGAGCAGGCACTGATATCGTGACTGAGCATGCACTGATCATGTGCCGGGAGCCGGGGAGGCATTCCACTCTGGACAAAGGTCATGAGGAAGGAGGCTCGGCATACGCAAATGCGGGATCGAGCCTCAGGAGTCCACCCGGATATTCTCGAGCATCTCCCCCAAAAAACCAGAGTCTGCCTACTGTATTGCTTTGTGCTCTCACCTCTGATTTCACTGGGGGCTGTCCCCCACCACCATCTCGCTCTCTCTGTCAAAGAGTTAACTTACAGCTCCAATTCATAAAGTTCCTTGTCATTCTTCCCTTTAACTTCCAGCTGAGTCTCCATCTGGAGCGCGGAACCCACCACGCTTACTAATTATGCCTGGGCTGCTAAGACCCACTCGAGAAGGTGTCTAGGGTGAGGCACCTTTCGCTATTCGAGAGGGCGCCTGCGGCCTACGTAAGTGGTGCAAACTTCTTGTCTTGAAGTTTGATTGGTCTTCCGCGTAAACCAAGCTACTCAGTCTCTTTTCTCCACCGAATTTTCCTACTGAGCTCTCCTCATACTATTATTCTTGACATCTCTGATTAGCATATAAATAGTCGCCTAGGCCATCTCTCCTTCGAATACCCTGGATCAGTTGGGGCTGGTCCCCGGCAGGTGGCGACCGAACAGGGACCTCAGGAGGCAATACTCAAAGAGCTGAGCAGACACGAACCACGCAATCAGCAGGCAATAAGCATGGAGCTCAGCAGTGACGAATCATGCTGCTCAACTGGCAATAATCAAGCACGTGACCAGGCAGGAATCACGCAGCTCAGCTGGCAATTGTCAAGCAGATGAGCCGACAGGAATCACGCAGCTCAGCTGGCAATTGTCATGCAGATGAGCCGGCAGGAATCACGCAGCTCAGCAGGCCCTGATCACGTGACTCTGCAGGCACTGATCACGTGGCTGATCAAGTCCAGATCACGTGACTGAGCATGCACTGATCACGTGGCTATCATGCACTGATGACGTGACTGCGCATGCACTGATGACGTGGCTGATCGGGCACTGATCACATGGCTCATCATGCACTGATCACGTGTTTATCAGGCAGTGATCAGTGACTGACAGGCGCTGATCAGGGGACTGTGCACGCACTGATCAGGTGGCTGATCAGGAACTGACCACCTGACTGCGCATGCAGTGATCACGTGGCTGGTCGTTCACTGATCACGTGTTTATCATACGGTGATCACGTGACTGAGAGGCGCTGATCACGTGACTGTGCCGTCAGTGATCACGTGGCTGAGCAGGCACTGATATCGTGACTGAGCATGCACTGATCATGTGCCGGGAGCCGGGGAGGCATTCCACTCTGGACAAAGGTCATGAGGAAGGAGGCTCGGCATACGCAAATGCGGGATCGAGCCTCAGGAGTCCACCCGGATATTCTCGAGCATCTCCCCCAAAAAAACCAGAGTCTGCCTACTGTATTGCTTTGTGCTCTCACCTCTGATTTCACTGGGGGCTGTCCCCCACCACCATCTCGCTCTCTCTGTCAAAGAGTTAACTTACAGCTCCAATTCATAAAGTTCCTTGTCATTCTTCCCTTTAACTTCCAGCTGAGTCTCCATCTGGAGCGCGGAACCCACCACGCTTACTAATTATGCCTGGGCTGCTAAGACCCACTCGAGAAGGTGTCTAGGGTGAGGCACCTTTCGCTATTCGAGAGGGCGCCTGCGGCCTACGTAAGTGGTGCAAACTTCTTGTCTTGAAGTTTGATTGGTCTTCCGCGTAAACCAAGCTACTCAGTCTCTTTTCTCCACCGAATTTTCCTACTGAGCTCTCCTCATACTATTATTCTTGACATCTCTGATTAGCATATAAATAGTCGCCTAGGCCATCTCTCCTTCGAATACCCTGGATCAGTTGGGGCTGGTCCCCGGCAGGTGGCGACCGAACAGGGACCTCAGGAGGCAATACTCAAAGAGCTGAGCAGACACGAACCACGCAATCAGCAGGCAATAAGCATGGAGCTCAGCAGTGACGAATCATGCTGCTCAACTGGCAATAATCAAGCACGTGACCAGGCAGGAATCACGCAGCTCAGCTGGCAATTGTCAAGCAGATGAGCCGACAGGAATCACGCAGCTCAGATGGCAATTGTCATGCAGATGAGCCGGCAGGAATCACGCAGCTCAGCAGGCCCTGATCACGTGACTCTGCAGGCACTGATCACGTGGCTGATCAAGTCCAGATCACGTGACTGAGCATGCACTGATCACGTGGCTATCATGCACTGATGACGTGACTGCGCATGCACTGATGACGTGGCTGATCAGGCACTGATCACATGGCTCATCATGCACTGATCACGTGTTTATCAGGCAATGATCAGTGACTGACAGGCGCTGATCATGGGACTGTGCACGCACTGATCACGTGACTGCGCATGCACTGATGACGTGGCTGTTCGGGCACTGATCACGTGTTTATCAGGCAGTGATCAGTGACTGACAGGCGCTGATCAGGGGACTGTGCACGCACTGATCAGGTGGCTGATCAGGAACTGACCACCTGACCGCGCATGCAGTGATCACGTGGCTGGTCGTTCACTGATCACGTGTTTATCATACGGTGATCACGTGACTGAGAGGCGCTGATCACGTGACTGTGCCGTCAGTGATCACGTGGCTGAGCAGGCACTGATCATGTGCCGGGAGCCGGGGAGGCATTCCACTCTGGACAAAGGTCATGAGGAAGGAGGCTCGGCATACGCAAATGCGGGATCGAGCCTCAGGAGTCCACCCGGATATTCTCGAGCATCTCCCCCCAAAAAAACCGGAGTCTGCCTACTGTATTGCTTTGTGCTCTCACCTCTGATTTCACTGGGGGCTGTCCCCCACCACCATCTCGCTCTCTCTGTCAAAGAGTTAACTTACAGCTCCAATTCATAAAGTTCCTTGTCATTCTTCCCTTTAACTTCCAGCTGAGTCTCCATCTGGAGCGCGGAACCCACCACGCTTACTAATTATGCCTGGGCTGCTAAGACCCACTCGAGAAGGTGTCTAGGGTGAGGCACCTTTCGCTATTCGAGAGGGCGCCTGCGGCCTACGTAAGTGGTGCAAACTTCTTGTCTTGAAGTTTGATTGGTCTTCCGCGTAAACCAAGCTACTCAGTCTCTTTTCTCCACCGAATTTTCCTACTGAGCTCTCCTCATACTATTATTCTTGACATCTCTGATTAGCATATAAATAGTCGCCTAGGCCATCTCTCCTTCGAATACCCTGGATCAGTTGGGGCTGGTCCCCGGCAGGTGGCGACCGAACAGGGACCTCAGGAGGCAATACTCAAAGAGCTGAGCAGACACGAACCACGCAATCAGCAGGCAATAAGCATGGAGCTCAGCAGTGACGAATCATGCTGCTCAACTGGCAATAATCAAGCACGTGACCAGGCAGGAATCACGCAGCTCAGCTGGCAATTGTCAAGCAGATGAGCCGACAGGAATCACGCAGCTCAGATGGCAATTGTCATGCAGATGAGCCGGCAGGAATCACGCAGCTCAGCAGGCCCTGATCACGTGACTCTGCAGGCACTGATCACGTGGCTGATCAAGTCCAGATCACGTGACTGAGCATGCACTGATCACGTGGCTATCATGCACTGATGACGTGACTGCGCATGCACTGATGACGTGGCTGATCAGGCACTGATCACATGGCTCATCATGCACTGATCACGTGTTTATCAGGCAATGATCAGTGACTGACAGGCGCTGATCATGGGACTGTGCACGCACTGATCACGTGACTGCGCATGCACTGATGACGTGGCTGTTCGGGCACTGATCACGTGTTTATCAGGCAGTGATCAGTGACTGACAGGCGCTGATCAGGGGACTGTGCACGCACTGATCAGGTGGCTGATCAGGAACTGACCACCTGACCGCGCATGCAGTGATCACGTGGCTGGTCGTTCACTGATCACGTGTTTATCATACGGTGATCACGTGACTGAGAGGCGCTGATCACGTGACTGTGCCGTCAGTGATCACGTGGCTGAGCAGGCACTGATATCGTGACTGAGCATGCACTGATCATGTGCCGGGAGCCGGGGAGGCATTCCACTCTGGACAAAGGTCATGAGGAAGGAGGCTCGGCATACGCAAATGCGGGATCGAGCCTCAGGAGTCCACCCGGATATTCTCGAGCATCTCCCCCCAAAAAACCAGAGTCTGCCTACTGTATTGCTTTGTGCTCTCACCTCTGATTTCACTGGGGGCTGTCCCCCACCACCATCTCGCTCTCTCTGTCAAAGAGTTAACTTACAGCTCCAATTCATAAAGTTCCTTGTCATTCTTCCCTTTAACTTCCAGCTGAGTCTCCATCTGGAGCGCGGAACCCACCACGCTTACTAATTATGCCTGGGCTGCTAAGACCCACTCGAGAAGGTGTCTAGGGTGAGGCACCTTTCGCTATTCGAGAGGGCGCCTGCGGCCTACGTAAGTGGTGCAAACTTCTTGTCTTGAAGTTTGATTGGTCTTCCGCGTAAACCAAGCTACTCAGTCTCTTTTCTCCACCGAATTTTCCTACTGAGCTCTCCTCATACTATTATTCTTGACATCTCTGATTAGCATATAAATAGTCGCCTAGGCCATCTCTCCTTCGAATACCCTGGATCAGTTGGGGCTGGTCCCCGGCAGGTGGCGACCGAACAGGGACCTCAGGAGGCAATACTCAAAGAGCTGAGCAGACACGAACCACGCAATCAGCAGGCAATAAGCATGGAGCTCAGCAGTGACGAATCATGCTGCTCAACTGGCAATAATCAAGCACGTGACCAGGCAGGAATCACGCAGCTCAGCTGGCAATTGTCAAGCAGATGAGCCGACAGGAATCACGCAGCTCAGATGGCAATTGTCATGCAGATGAGCCGGCAGGAATCACGCAGCTCAGCAGGCCCTGATCACGTGACTCTGCAGGCACTGATCACGTGGCTGATCAAGTCCAGATCACGTGACTGAGCATGCACTGATCACGTGGCTATCATGCACTGATGACGTGACTGCGCATGCACTGATGACGTGGCTGATCAGGCACTGATCACATGGCTCATCATGCACTGATCACGTGTTTATCAGGCAATGATCAGTGACTGACAGGCGCTGATCATGGGACTGTGCACGCACTGATCACGTGACTGCGCATGCACTGATGACGTGGCTGTTCGGGCACTGATCACGTGTTTATCAGGCAGTGATCAGTGACTGACAGGCGCTGATCAGGGGACTGTGCACGCACTGATCAGGTGGCTGATCAGGAACTGACCACCTGACCGCGCATGCAGTGATCACGTGGCTGGTCGTTCACTGATCACGTGTTTATCATACGGTGATCACGTGACTGAGAGGCGCTGATCACGTGACTGTGCCGTCAGTGATCACGTGGCTGAGCAGGCACTGATATCGTGACTGAGCATGCACTGATCATGTGCCGGGAGCCGGGGAGGCATTCCACTCTGGACAAAGGTCATGAGGAAGGAGGCTCGGCATACGCAAATGCGGGATCGAGCCTCAGGAGTCCACCCGGATATTCTCGAGCATCTCCCCCCAAAAAACCAGAGTCTGCCTACTGTATTGCTTTGTGCTCTCACCTCTGATTTCACTGGGGGCTGTCCCCCACCACCATCTCGCTCTCTCTGTCAAAGAGTTAACTTACAGCTCCAATTCATAAAGTTCCTTGTCATTCTTCCCTTTAACTTCCAGCTGAGTCTCCATCTGGAGCGCGGAACCCACCACGCTTACTAATTATGCCTGGGCTGCTAAGACCCACTCGAGAAGGTGTCTAGGGTGAGGCACCTTTCGCTATTCGAGAGGGCGCCTGCGGCCTACGTAAGTGGTGCAAACTTCTTGTCTTGAAGTTTGATTGGTCTTCCGCGTAAACCAAGCTACTCAGTCTCTTTTCTCCACCGAATTTTCCTACTGAGCTCTCCTCATACTATTATTCTTGACATCTCTGATTAGCATATAAATAGTCGCCTAGGCCATCTCTCCTTCGAATACCCTGGATCAGTTGGGGCTGGTCCCCGGCAGGTGGCGACCGAACAGGGACCTCAGGAGGCAATACTCAAAGAGCTGAGCAGACACGAACCACGCAATCAGCAGGCAATAAGCATGGAGCTCAGCAGTGACGAATCATGCTGCTCAACTGGCAATAATCAAGCACGTGACCAGGCAGGAATCACGCAGCTCAGCTGGCAATTGTCAAGCAGATGAGCCGACAGGAATCACGCAGCTCAGCTGGCAATTGTCATGCAGATGAGCCGGCAGGAATCACGCAGCTCAGCAGGCCCTGATCACGTGACTCTGCAGGCACTGATCACGTGGCTGATCAAGTCCAGATCACGTGACTGAGCATGCACTGATCACGTGGCTATCATGCACTGATGACGTGACTGCGCATGCACTGATGACGTGGCTGATCAGGCACTGATCACATGGCTCATCATGCACTGATCACGTGTTTATCAGGCAATGATCAGTGACTGACAGGCGCTGATCATGGGACTGTGCACGCACTGATCACGTGGCTATCATGCACTGATCACGTGACTGCGCATGCACTGATGACGTGGCTGTTCGGGCACTGATCACGTGTTTATCAGGCAGTGATCAGTGACTGACAGGCGCTGATCAGGGGACTGTGCACGCACTGATCAGGTGGCTGATCAGGAACTGACCACCTGACCGCGCATGCAGTGATCACGTGGCTGGTCGTTCACTGATCACGTGTTTATCATACGGTGATCACGTGACTGAGAGGCGCTGATCACGTGACTGTGCCGTCAGTGATCACGTGGCTGAGCAGGCACTGATATCGTGACTGAGCATGCACTGATCATGTGCCGGGAGCCGGGGAGGCATTCCACTCTGGACAAAGGTCATGAGGAAGGAGGCTCGGCATACGCAAATGCGGGATCGAGCCTCAGGAGTCCACCCGGATATTCTCGAGCATCTCCCCCAAAAAAACCAGAGTCTGCCTACTGTATTGCTTTGTGCTCTCACCTCTGATTTCACTGGGGGCTGTCCCCCACCACCATCTCGCTCTCTCTGTCAAAGAGTTAACTTACAGCTCCAATTCATAAAGTTCCTTGTCATTCTTCCCTTTAACTTCCAGCTGAGTCTCCATCTGGAGCGCGGAACCCACCACGCTTACTAATTATGCCTGGGCTGCTAAGACCCACTCGAGAAGGTGTCTAGGGTGAGGCACCTTTCGCTATTCGAGAGGGCGCCTGCGGCCTACGTAAGTGGTGCAAACTTCTTGTCTTGAAGTTTGATTGGTCTTCCGCGTAAACCAAGCTACTCAGTCTCTTTTCTCCACCGAATTTTCCTACTGAGCTCTCCTCATACTATTATTCTTGACATCTCTGATTAGCATATAAATAGTCGCCTAGGCCATCTCTCCTTCGAATACCCTGGATCAGTTGGGGCTGGTCCCCGGCAGGTGGCGACCGAACAGGGACCTCAGGAGGCAATACTCAAAGAGCTGAGCAGACACGAACCACGCAATCAGCAGGCAATAAGCATGGAGCTCAGCAGTGACGAATCATGCTGCTCAACTGGCAATAATCAAGCACGTGACCAGGCAGGAATCACGCAGCTCAGCTGGCAATTGTCAAGCAGATGAGCCGACAGGAATCACGCAGCTCAGATGGCAATTGTCATGCAGATGAGCCGGCAGGAATCACGCAGCTCAGCAGGCCCTGATCACGTGACTCTGCAGGCACTGATCACGTGGCTGATCAAGTCCAGATCACGTGACTGAGCATGCACTGATCACGTGGCTATCATGCACTGATGACGTGACTGCGCATGCACTGATGACGTGGCTGATCGGGCACTGATCACATGGCTCATCATGCACTGATCACGTGTTTATCAGGCAATGATCAGTGACTGACAGGCGCTGATCATGGGACTGTGCACGCACTGATCACGTGGCTATCATGCACTGATCACGTGACTGCGCATGCACTGATGACGTGGCTGTTCGGGCACTGATCACGTGTTTATCAGGCAGTGATCAGTGACTGACAGGCGCTGATCAGGGGACTGTGCACGCACTGATCAGGTGGCTGATCAGGAACTGACCACCTGACCGCGCATGCAGTGATCACGTGGCTGGTCGTTCACTGATCACGTGTTTATCATACGGTGATCACGTGACTGAGAGGCGCTGATCACGTGACTGTGCCGTCAGTGATCACGTGGCTGAGCAGGCACTGATATCGTGACTGAGCATGCACTGATCATGTGCCGGGAGCCGGGGAGGCATTCCACTCTGGACAAAGGTCATGAGGAAGGAGGCTCGGCATACGCAAATGCGGGATCGAGCCTCAGGAGTCCACCCGGATATTCTCGAGCATCTCCCCCCAAAAAAACCGGAGTCTGCCTACTGTATTGCTTTGTGCTCTCACCTCTGATTTCACTGGGGGCTGTCCCCCACCACCATCTCGCTCTCTCTGTCAAAGAGTTAACTTACAGCTCCAATTCATAAAGTTCCTTGTCATTCTTCCCTTTAACTTCCAGCTGAGTCTCCATCTGGAGCGCGGAACCCACCACGCTTACTAATTATGCCTGGGCTGCTAAGACCCACTCGAGAAGGTGTCTAGGGTGAGGCACCTTTCGCTATTCGAGAGGGCGCCTGCGGCCTACGTAAGTGGTGCAAACTTCTTGTCTTGAAGTTTGATTGGTCTTCCGCGTAAACCAAGCTACTCAGTCTCTTTTCTCCACCGAATTTTCCTACTGAGCTCTCCTCATACTATTATTCTTGACATCTCTGATTAGCATATAAATAGTCGCCTAGGCCATCTCTCCTTCGAATACCCTGGATCAGTTGGGGCTGGTCCCCGGCAGGTGGCGACCGAACAGGGACCTCAGGAGGCAATACTCAAAGAGCTGAGCAGACACGAACCACGCAATCAGCAGGCAATAAGCATGGAGCTCAGCAGTGACGAATCATGCTGCTCAACTGGCAATAATCAAGCACGTGACCAGGCAGGAATCACGCAGCTCAGCTGGCAATTGTCAAGCAGATGAGCCGACAGGAATCACGCAGCTCAGATGGCAATTGTCATGCAGATGAGCCGGCAGGAATCACGCAGCTCAGCAGGCCCTGATCACGTGACTCTGCAGGCACTGATCACGTGGCTGATCAAGTCCAGATCACGTGACTGAGCATGCACTGATCACGTGGCTATCATGCACTGATGACGTGACTGCGCATGCACTGATGACGTGGCTGATCAGGCACTGATCACATGGCTCATCATGCACTGATCACGTGTTTATCAGGCAATGATCAGTGACTGACAGGCGCTGATCATGGGACTGTGCACGCACTGATCACGTGACTGCGCATGCACTGATGACGTGGCTGTTCGGGCACTGATCACGTGTTTATCAGGCAGTGATCAGTGACTGACAGGCGCTGATCAGGGGACTGTGCACGCACTGATCAGGTGGCTGATCAGGAACTGACCACCTGACCGCGCATGCAGTGATCACGTGGCTGGTCGTTCACTGATCACGTGTTTATCATACGGTGATCACGTGACTGAGAGGCGCTGATCACGTGACTGTGCCGTCAGTGATCACGTGGCTGAGCAGGCACTGATATCGTGACTGAGCATGCACTGATCATGTGCCGGGAGCCGGGGAGGCATTCCACTCTGGACAAAGGTCATGAGGAAGGAGGCTCGGCATACGCAAATGCGGGATCGAGCCTCAGGAGTCCACCCGGATATTCTCGAGCATCTCCCCCAAAAAAACCAGAGTCTGCCTACTGTATTGCTTTGTGCTCTCACCTCTGATTTCACTGGGGGCTGTCCCCCACCACCATCTCGCTCTCTCTGTCAAAGAGTTAACTTACAGCTCCAATTCATAAAGTTCCTTGTCATTCTTCCCTTTAACTTCCAGCTGAGTCTCCATCTGGAGCGCGGAACCCACCACGCTTACTAATTATGCCTGGGCTGCTAAGACCCACTCGAGAAGGTGTCTAGGGTGAGGCACCTTTCGCTATTCGAGAGGGCGCCTGCGGCCTACGTAAGTGGTGCAAACTTCTTGTCTTGAAGTTTGATTGGTCTTCCGCGTAAACCAAGCTACTCAGTCTCTTTTCTCCACCGAATTTTCCTACTGAGCTCTCCTCATACTATTATTCTTGACATCTCTGATTAGCATATAAATAGTCGCCTAGGCCATCTCTCCTTCGAATACCCTGGATCAGTTGGGGCTGGTCCCCGGCAGGTGGCGACCGAACAGGGACCTCAGGAGGCAATACTCAAAGAGCTGAGCAGACACGAACCACGCAATCAGCAGGCAATAAGCATGGAGCTCAGCAGTGACGAATCATGCTGCTCAACTGGCAATAATCAAGCACGTGACCAGGCAGGAATCACGCAGCTCAGCTGGCAATTGTCAAGCAGATGAGCCGACAGGAATCACGCAGCTCAGATGGCAATTGTCATGCAGATGAGCTGGCAGGAATCACGCAGCTCAGCAGGCCCTGATCACGTGACTCTGCAGGCACTGATCACGTGGCTGATCAAGTCCAGATCACGTGACTGAGCATGCACTGATCACGTGGCTATCATGCACTGATGACGTGACTGCGCATGCACTGATGACGTGGCTGATCGGGCACTGACCACATGGCTCATCATGCACTGATCACGTGTTTATCAGGCAATGATCAGTGACTGACAGGCGCTGATCATGGGACTGTGCACGCACTGATCACGTGGCTGCGCATGCACTGATGACGTGGCTGTTCGGGCACTGATCACGTGTTTATCAGGCAGTGATCAGTGACTGACAGGCGCTGATCAGGGGACTGTGCACGCACTGATCAGGTGGCTTATCAGGAACTGACCACCTGACCGCGCATGCAGTGATCACGTGGCTGGTCGTTCACTGATCACGTGTTTATCATACGGTGATCACGTGACTGAGAGGTGCTGATCACGTGACTGTGCCGTCAGTGATCACGTGGCTGAGCAGCCACTGATATCGTGACTGAGCATGCACTGATCATGTGCCGGGAGCCGGGGAGGCATTCCACTCTGGACAAAGGTCATGAGGAAGGAGGCTCGGCATACGCAAATGCGGGATCGAGCCTCAGGAGTCCACCCGGATATTCTCGAGCATCTCCCCCCAAAAAACCAGAGTCTGCCTACTGTATTGCTTTGTGCTCTCACCTCTGATTTCACTGGGGGCTGTCCCCCACCACCATCTCTCTCTCTCTGTCAAAGAGTTAACTTACAGCTCCAATTCATAAAGTTCCTTGTCATTCTTCCCTTTAACTTCCAGCTGAGTCTCCATCTGGAGCGCGGAACCCACCACGCTTACTAATTATGCCTGGGCTGCTAAGACCCACTCGAGAAGGTGTCTAGGGTGAGGCACCTTTCGCTATTCGAGAGGGAGCCTGCGGCCTACGTAAGTGGTGCAAACTTCTTGTCTTGAAGTTTGATTGGTCTTCCGCGTAAACCAAGCTACTCAGTCTCTTTTCTCCACCGAATTTTCCTACTGAGCTCTCCTCATACTATTATTCTTGACATCTCTGATTAGCATATAAATAGTCGCCTAGGCCATCTCTCCTTCGAATACCCTGGATCAGTTGGGGCTGGTCCCCGGCAGGTGGCGACCGAACAGGGACCTCAGGAGGCAATACTCAAAGAGCTGAGCAGACACGAACCACGCAATCAGCAGGCAATAAGCATGGAGCTCAGCAGTGACGAATCATGCTGCTCAACTGGCAATAATCAAGCACGTGACCAGGCAGGAATCACGCAGCTCAGCTGGCAATTGTCAAGCAGATGAGCCGACAGGAATCACGCAGCTCAGCTGGCAATTGTCATGCAGATGAGCCGGCAGGAATCACGCAGCTCAGCAGGCCCTGATCACGTGACTCTGCAGGCACTGATCACGTGGCTGATCAAGTCCAGATCACGTGACTGAGCATGCACTGATCACGTGGCTATCATGCACTGATGACGTGACTGCGCATGCACTGATGACGTGGCTGATCGGGCACTGATCACATGGCTCATCATGCACTGATCACGTGTTTATCAGGCAATGATCAGTGACTGACAGGCGCTGATCATGGGACTGTGCACGCACTGATCACGTGACTGCGCATGCACTGATGACGTGGCTGTTCGGGCACTGATCACGTGTTTATCAGGCAGTGATCAGTGACTGACAGGCGCTGATCAGGGGACTGTGCACGCACTGATCAGGTGGCTGATCAGGAACTGACCACCTGACCGCGCATGCAGTGATCACGTGGCTGGTCGTTCACTGATCACGTGTTTATCATACGGTGATCACGTGACTGAGAGGCGCTGATCACGTGACTGTGCCGTCAGTGATCACGTGGCTGAGCAGGCACTGATCATGTGCCGGGAGCCGGGGAGGCATTCCACTCTGGACAAAGGTCATGAGGAAGGAGGCTCGGCATACGCAAATGCGGGATCGAGCCTCAGGAGTCCACCCGGATATTCTCGAGCATCTCCCCCAAAAAAACCGGAGTCTGCCTACTGTATTGCTTTGTGCTCTCACCTCTGATTTCACTGGGGGCTGTCCCCCACCACCATCTCGCTCTCTCTGTCAAAGAGTTAACTTACAGCTCCAATTCATAAAGTTCCTTGTCATTCTTCCCTTTAACTTCCAGCTGAGTCTCCATCTGGAGCGCGGAACCCACCACGCTTACTAATTATGCCTGGGCTGCTAAGACCCACTCGAGAAGGTGTCTAGGGTGAGGCACCTTTCGCTATTCGAGAGGGCGCCTGCGGCCTACGTAAGTGGTGCAAACTTCTTGTCTTGAAGTTTGATTGGTCTTCCGCGTAAACCAAGCTACTCAGTCTCTTTTCTCCACCGAATTTTCCTACTGAGCTCTCCTCATACTATTATTCTTGACATCTCTGATTAGCATATAAATAGTCGCCTAGGCCATCTCTCCTTCGAATACCCTGGATCAGTTGGGGCTGGTCCCCGGCAGGTGGCGACCGAACAGGGACCTCAGGAGGCAATACTCAAAGAGCTGAGCAGACACGAACCACGCAATCAGCAGGCAATAAGCATGGAGCTCAGCAGTGACGAATCATGCTGCTCAACTGGCAATAATCAAGCACGTGACCAGGCAGGAATCACGCAGCTCAGCTGGCAATTGTCAAGCAGATGAGCCGACAGGAATCACGCAGCTCAGATGGCAATTGTCATGCAGATGAGCCGGCAGGAATCACGCAGCTCAGCAGGCCCTGATCACGTGACTCTGCAGGCACTGATCACGTGGCTGATCAAGTCCAGATCACGTGACTGAGCATGCACTGATCACGTGGCTATCATGCACTGATGACGTGACTGCGCATGCACTGATGACGTGGCTGATCAGGCACTGATCACATGGCTCATCATGCACTGATCACGTGTTTATCAGGCAATGATCAGTGACTGACAGGCGCTGATCATGGGACTGTGCACGCACTGATCACGTGACTGCGCATGCACTGATGACGTGGCTGTTCGGGCACTGATCACGTGTTTATCAGGCAGTGATCAGTGACTGACAGGCGCTGATCAGGGGACTGTGCACGCACTGATCAGGTGGCTGATCAGGAACTGACCACCTGACCGCGCATGCAGTGATCACGTGGCTGGTCGTTCACTGATCACGTGTTTATCATACGGTGATCACGTGACTGAGAGGCGCTGATCACGTGACTGTGCCGTCAGTGATCACGTGGCTGAGCAGGCACTGATATCGTGACTGAGCATGCACTGATCATGTGCCGGGAGCCGGGGAGGCATTCCACTCTGGACAAAGGTCATGAGGAAGGAGGCTCGGCATACGCAAATGCGGGATCGAGCCTCAGGAGTCCACCCGGATATTCTCGAGCATCTCCCCCAAAAAACCAGAGTCTGCCTACTGTATTGCTTTGTGCTCTCACCTCTGATTTCACTGGGGGCTGTCCCCCACCACCATCTCGCTCTCTCTGTCAAAGAGTTAACTTACAGCTCCAATTCATAAAGTTCCTTGTCATTCTTCCCTTTAACTTCCAGCTGAGTCTCCATCTGGAGCGCGGAACCCACCACGCTTACTAATTATGCCTGGGCTGCTAAGACCCACTCGAGAAGGTGTCTAGGGTGAGGCACCTTTCGCTATTCGAGAGGGCGCCTGCGGCCTACGTAAGTGGTGCAAACTTCTTGTCTTGAAGTTTGATTGGTCTTCCGCGTAAACCAAGCTACTCAGTCTCTTTTCTCCACCGAATTTTCCTACTGAGCTCTCCTCATACTATTATTCTTGACATCTCTGATTAGCATATAAATAGTCGCCTAGGCCATCTCTCCTTCGAATACCCTGGATCAGTTGGGGCTGGTCCCCGGCAGGTGGCGACCGAACAGGGACCTCAGGAGGCAATACTCAAAGAGCTGAGCAGACACGAACCACGCAATCAGCAGGCAATAAGCATGGAGCTCAGCAGTGACGAATCATGCTGCTCAACTGGCAATAATCAAGCACGTGACCAGGCAGGAATCACGCAGCTCAGCTGGCAATTGTCAAGCAGATGAGCCGACAGGAATCACGCAGCTCAGATGGCAATTGTCATGCAGATGAGCCGGCAGGAATCACGCAGCTCAGCAGGCCCTGATCACGTGACTCTGCAGGCACTGATCACGTGGCTGATCAAGTCCAGATCACGTGACTGAGCATGCACTGATCACGTGGCTATCATGCACTGATGACGTGACTGCGCATGCACTGATGACGTGGCTGATCAGGCACTGATCACATGGCTCATCATGCACTGATCACGTGTTTATCAGGCAATGATCAGTGACTGACAGGCGCTGATCATGGGACTGTGCACGCACTGATCACGTGACTGCGCATGCACTGATGACGTGGCTGTTCGGGCACTGATCACGTGTTTATCAGGCAGTGATCAGTGACTGACAGGCGCTGATCAGGGGACTGTGCACGCACTGATCAGGTGGCTGATCAGGAACTGACCACCTGACCGCGCATGCAGTGATCACGTGGCTGGTCGTTCACTGATCACGTGTTTATCATACGGTGATCACGTGACTGAGAGGCGCTGATCACGTGACTGTGCCGTCAGTGATCACGTGGCTGAGCAGGCACTGATCATGTGCCTGGAGCCGGGAAGGCATTCCACTCTGGACAAAGGTCATGAGGAAGGAGGCTCGGCATACGCAAATGCGGGATCGAGCCTCAGGTGTCCACCCGGATATTCTCGAGCATCTCCCCCAAAAAAACCGGAGTCTGCCTACTGTATTGCTTTGTGCTCTCATCTCTGATTTCACTGGGGGCTGTCCCCCACCACCATCTCGCTCTCTCTGTCAAAGAGGTAACTTACAGCTCCAATTCATAAAGTTCCTTGTCATTCTTCCCTTTAACTTGCAGCTGAGTCTCCATCTGGAGCGCGGAACCCACCACGCTTACTAATTATGCCTGGGATGCTAAGACCCACTCGAGAAGGTGTCTAGGGTGAGGCACCTTTCGCTATTCGAGAGGGCGCCTGCGGCCTACGTAAGTGGTGCAAACTTCTTGTCTTGAAGTTAGATTGGTCTTCCGCGTAAACCAAGCTACTCAGTCTCTTTTCTCCACCGAATTTTCCTACTGAGCTCTCCTCATACTATTATTCTTGACATCTCTGATTAGCATATAAATAGTCGCCTAGGCCATCTCTCCTTCGAATACCCTGGATCAGTTGGGGCTGGTCCCCGGCAGGTGGCGACCGAACAGGAACCTCAGGAGGCAATACTCAAAGAGCTGAGCAGACACGAACCACGCAATCAGCAGGCAATAAGCATGGAGCTCAGCAGTGACGAATCATGCTGCTCAACTGGCAATAATCAAGCACGTGACCAGGCAGGAATCACGCAGCTCAGCTGGCAATTGTCAAGCAGATGAGCCGACAGGAATCACGCAGCTCAGCTGGCAATTGTCATGCAGATGAGCCGGCAGGAATCACGCAGCTCAGCAGGCCCTGATCACGTGACTCTGCAGGCACTGATCACGTGGCTGATCAAGTCCAGATCACGTGACTGAGCATGCACTGATCACGTGGCTATCATGCACTGATGACGTGACTACGCATGCACTGATGACGTGGCTGATCAGGCACTGATCACATGGCTCATCATGCACTGATCACGTGTTTATCAGGCAATGATCAGTGACTGACAGGCGCTGATCATGGGACTGTGCACGCACTGATCACGTGACTGCGCATGCACTGATGACGTGGCTGTTCGGGCACTGATCACGTGTATATCAGGCAGTGATCAGTGACTGACAGGCGCTGATCAGGGGACTGTGCAGGCACTGATCAGGTGGCTGATCAGGAACTGACCACCTGACCGCGCATGCAGTGATCACGTGGCTGGTCGTTCACTGATCACGTGTTTATCCTACGGTGATCACGTGACTGAGAGGCGCTGATCACGTGACTGTGCCGTCAGTGATCACGTGGCTGAGCAGGCACTGATATCGTGACTGAGCATGCACTGATCATGTGCCGGGAGCCGGGGAGGCATTCCACTCTGGACAAAGGTCATGAGGAAGGAGGCTCGGCATACGCAAATGCGGGATCGAGCCTCAGGAGTCCACCCGGATATTCTCGAGCATCTCCCCCAAAAAAACCAGAGTCTGCCTACTGTATTGCTTTGTGCTCTCACCTCTGATTTCACTGGGGGCTGTCCCCCACCACCATCTCGCTCTCTCTGTCAAAGAGTTAACTTACAGCTCCAATTCATAAAGTTCCTTGTCATTCTTCCCTTTACCTTCCAGCTGAGTCTCCATCAGGAGCGCGGAACCCACCAGGCTTACTAATTATGCCTGGGCTGCAAAGACCCACTCGAGAAGGTGTCTAGGGTGAGGCACCTTTCGCTATTCGAGAGGGCGCCTGCGGCCTACGTAAGTGGTGCAAACTTCTTGTCTTGAAGTTTGATTGGTCTTCCGCGTAAACCAAGCTACTCAGTCTCTTTTCTCCACCGAATTTTCCCACTGAGCTCTCCTCATACTATTATTCTTGACATCTCTGATTAGCATATAAATAGTCGCCTAGGCCATCTCTTCTTCGAATACCCTGGAACAGTTGGGGCTGGTCCCCGGCAGGTGGCGACCGAACAGGGACCTCAGGAGGCAATACTCAAAGAGCTGAGCAGACACGAACCACGCAATCAGCAGGCAATAAGCATGGAGCTCAGCAGTGACGAATCATGCTGCTCAACTGGCAACAATCAAGCACGTGACCAGGCAGGAATCACGCAGCTCAGCTGGCAATTGTCAAGCAGATGAGCCGACAGGAATCACGCAGCTCAGCTGGCAATTGTCATGCAGATGAGCCGGCAGGAATCACGCAGCTCAGCAGGCCCTGATCACGTGACTCTGCAGGCACTGATCACGTGGCTGATCAAGTCCAGATCACGTGACTGAGCATGCACTGATCACGTGGCTATCATGCACTGATGACGTGACTGCGCATGCACTGATGACGTGGCTGATCAGGCACTGATCACATGGCTCATCATGCACTGATCACGTGTTTATCAGGCAATGATCAGTGACTGACAGGCGCTGATCATGGGACTGTGCACGCACTGATCACGTGACTTCGCATGCACTGATGACGTGGCTGTTCGGGCACTGATCACGTGTATATCAGGCAGTGATCAGTGACTGACAGGCGCTGATCAGGGGACTGTGCACGCACTGATCATGTGGCTGATCAGGAACTGACCACCTGACCGCGCATGCAGTGATCACGTGGCTGGTCGTTCACTGATCACGTGTTTATCCTACGGTGATCACGTGACTGAGAGGCGCTGATCACGTGACTGTGCCGTCAGTGATCACGTGGCTGAGCAGGCACTGATATCGTGACTGAGCATGCACTGATCATGTGCCGGGAGCCGGGGAGGCATTGCACTCTGGACAAAGGTCATGAGGAAGGAGGCTCGGCATACGCAAATGCGGGTTCGAGCCTCAGGAGTCCACCCGGATATTCTCGAGCATCTCCCCCCAAAAAACCGGAGTCTGCCTACTGTATTACTTTGTGCTCTCACCTCTGATTTCACTGGGGGCTGTCCCCCACCACCATCTCGCTCTCTCTGTCAAAGAGTTAACTTACAGCTCCAATTCATAAAGTTCCTTGTCATTCTTCCCTTTAGCTTCCAGCTGAGTCTCCATCTGGAGCACGGAACCCACCACGCTTACTAATTATGCCTGGGCTGCTAAGACCCACTCGAGAAGGTGTCTAGGGTGAGGCACCCTTCGCTATTCGAGAGGGCGCCTGCGGCCTACGTAAGTGGTGCAAACTTCTTGTCTTGAAGTTTGATTGGTCTTCCGCGTAAACCAAGCTACTCAGTCTCTTTTCTCCACCGAATTTTCCTACTGAGCCCTCCTCATACTATTATTCTTGACATCTCTGATTAGCATATAAATAGTCGCCTAGGCCATCTCTCCTTCGAATACCCTGGATCAGTTGGGGCTGGTCCCCCGCAGGTGGCGACCGAACATGGACCTCAGGAGGCAATACTCAAAGAGCTGAGCAGACACGAACCACGCAATCAGCAGGCAATAAGCATGGAGCTCAGCAGTGACGAATCATGCTGCTCAACTGGCAATAATCAAGCACGTGACCAGGCAGGAATCACGCAGCTCAGCTGGCAATTGTCAAGCAGATGAGCCGACAGGAATCACGCAGCTCAGATGGCAATTGTCATGCAGATGAGCCGGCAGGAATCACGCAGCTCAGCAGGCCCTGATCACGTGACTCTGCAGGCACTGATCACGTGACTGATCAAGTCCAGATCACGTGACTGAGCATGCACTGATCACGTGGCTATCATGCACTGATGACGTGACTGCGCATGCACTGATGACGTGGCTGATCGGGCACTGATCACATGGCTCATCATGCACTGATCACGTGTTTATCAGGCAATGATCAGTGACTGACAGGCGCTGATCATGGGACTGTGCACGCACTGATCACGTGGCTATCATGCACTGATCACGTGACTGCGCATGCACTGATGACGTGGCTGTTTGGGCACTGATCACGTGTTTATCAGGCAGTGATCAGTGACTGACAGGCGCTGATCAGGGGACTGTGCACGCACTGATCAGGTGGCTGATCAGGAACTGACCACCTGACTGCGCATGCAGTGATCACGTGGCTGGTCGTTCACTGATCACGTGTTTATCATACGGTGATCACGTGACTGGGAGGCGCTGATCACGTGACTGTGCCGTCAGTGATCACGTGGCTGAGCAGGCACTGATATCGTGACTGAGCATGCACTGATAATGTGCCGGGAGCCGGGGAGGTATTCCACTCTGGACAAAGGTCATGAGGAAGGAGGCTCGGCATACGCAAATGCGGGATCGAGCCTCAGGTGTCCACCCGGATATTCTCGAGCATCTCCCCCCAAAAAGGTCTGCCTACTGTATTGCTTTGTGCTCTCACCTCTGATTTCACTGGGGGCTGTCCCCCACCACCATCTCGCTCTCTCTGTCAAAGAGTTAACTTACAGCTCCAATTCATAAAGTTCCTTGTCATTCTTCCGTTTAACTTCCAGCTGAGTCTCCATCTGGAGCGCGGAACCCACCACGCTTACTAATTATGCCTGGGATGCTAAGACCCACTCGAGAAGGTGTCTAGGGTGAGGCACCTTTCGCTATTCGAGAGGCGCCTGCGGCCTACGTAAGTGGTGCAAACTTCTTGTCTTGAAGTTTGATTGGTCTTCCGCGTAAACCAAGCTACTCAGTCTCTTTTCTCCACCGAATTTTCCTACTGAGCTCTCCTCATACTATTATTCTTGACATCTCTGATTAGCATATAAATAGTCGCCTAGGCCATCTCTCCTTCGAATACCCTGGATCAGTTGGGGCTGGTCCCGGCAGGTGGCGACCGAACAGGGACCTCAGGAGGCAATACTCAAAGAGCTGAACAGACACGAACCACGCAATCAGCAGGAAATAAGCATGGAGCTCAGCAGTGACGAATCATGCTGCTCAACTGGCAATAATCAAGCACCTGACCAGGCAGGAATCACGCAGCTCAGCTGGCAATTGTCAAGCAGATGAGGCATCACGAATCACGCAGTCAGCAGGCCCTGATCACGTGACTCTGCAGGCACTGATCACGTGGCTGATCAAGTCCAGATCACGTGACTGAGCATGCACTGATCACGTGGCTATCATGCACTGATCACGTGACTGCGCATGCACTGATCACGTGGCTGATCATGCACTGATCACATGGCTCATCATGCACTGATCACGTGTTTATCAGGCAATGATCAGTGACTGACAGGCACTGATCATGGGACTGTGCACGCACTGATCACGTGGCTATCATGCACTGATCACGTGACTGCGCATGCACTGATCACGTGGCTGATCACACACTGATCACGTGACTGATCATGCACTGATCACGTGACTGATCATGCACTGATCACGTGGCTATCATGCACTGATCACGTGGCTGATCATGCACTGATCACGGACTGATCATGCACTGATCACGTGGCTATCATGCACTGATCACGTGACTGATCATGCACTGATCACGTGGCTGATCATGCACTGATCACGTGACTGATCATGCACTGATCACGTGACTGATCATGCACTGATCACGTGGCTGATCATGCACTGATCACGTGGCTATCATGCACTGATCACGTGGCTGATCATGCAATGATCACGTAGCTACCATGTACTGGTCACGTGACTGATCATGCACTGATCACGTAATTGATCATGCACTGATCACGTGGCTATCATGCACTGATCACGTGGCTGATCATGCACTGATCACGTGACTGATCATGCACTGATCACGTGACTGATCATGCACTGATCACGTGGCTATCATGCACTGATCACGTGGCTGATCATGCACTGATCACGTGCCTGATCATGCACTGATCACGTGGCTGATCATGCACTGATCACGTGACTGATCATGCACTGATCACGTGTCTGATCATGCACTGATCACGTGGCTATCATGCACTGATCACGTGGCTGATCATGCAATGATCACGTAGCTACCATGTACACGTCACGTGAATGATCATACACTGATCAGGTGACTGATCATGCACTGATCACGTAATTGATCATGCACTGATCACGTGGCTGATCATGCACTGATCACGTGACTGATCATGCACTGATCACGTGGCTGATCATGCACTGATCACGTGATGATCATGCACTGATCACGTGGATATCATGCACTGATCACGTGGCTGATCATGCACTGATCACGTGTCTGATCATGCACTGATCACGTGGCTGATCATGCACTGATCACGTGACTGATCATGCACTGATCACGTGGCTATCATGCACTGATCACGTGGCTGATCATGCACTGATCACGTGGCTGATCATGCACTGATCACGTGACTATCATGCACTGATCACGTGGCACTCATGCACTGATCACGTGGCTGATCATACACTGATCACGTAACTGATCATGCACTGATCACGTGGCTATCATGCACTGATCACGTGGCTGTCATGGAATGATCACGTGCTACCATATACTGATCACGTGACTGATCATGCACTGATCACGTGGCTGATCATGCACTGATCACGTGACTGATCATGCACTGATCACGTGACTGATCATGCACTGATCACGTGGCTATCATGCACTGATCACGTGGCTGATCATGCACTGATCACGTAGCCATGTACTGGTCACGTGACTGATCATGCACTGATCACGTGATTGATCATGCACTGATCACGTGGCTCATCATGCACTGATCACGTGGCTGATCACACATGATCACGTGACTGATCATGCACTGATCACGTGGCTGATCATGCACTGATCACGTGGCTATCATGCACTGATCACGTGGATATCATGCACTGATCACGTGGCTGATCACACACTATCACGTGACTGATCATGCACTGATCACGTGGCTATCATGCACTGATCACGTGGCTATCATGCACTGATCACGTGGCTGATCATGCACTGATCACGTGGCTATCATGCACTGATCACGTGACTGATCATGCACTGATCACGTAATTGATCATGCACTGATCACGTGGCTTATCATGCACTGATCATGTGACTGATCATGTGCTGATCATGTTTGGTGTCATACACTGATCATGTGCCTCTGGAGGCAATGAACAAAGAGCTGAGTAGGCACGAATCAGTCAGCAGGCTATAATCATGGAACTCAGCTGTGAGAAATCATGCTGCTCAGCTGGCAATAATCAAGCAGATGAGCAGGCAGGAATTACGCAGCACAGCTGGCAATTGTCAAGCAGATGACAGGCAGGAATCGTGCAGCTCAGCTGGCAATTGTCAAGCAGATGAGCAGACAGTAATCACGCAGCTCAGCAGGCCCTGATCACGTGACTGAGCATGCACTGATCACGTGGCTGATCACACACTGATCACGTGACTGATCATGCACTGATCACGTGGCTGATCATGCACTGATCACGTGACTGATCATGCACTGATCACGTGACTGATCATGCACTGATCACGTGGCTATCATGCACTGATCACGTGGCTATCATGCACTGATCACGTGGCTGATCATGCACTGATCACGTGGCTATCATGCACTGATCACGTGACTGATCATGCACTGATCACGTGACTGATCATGCACTGATCACGTGGCTATCATGCACTGATCACGTGGCTGATCATGCACTGATCACGTGGCTGATCACACACTGATCACGTGACTATCATGCACTGATCACGTGGCACTCATGCACTGATCACGTGGCTGATCATCACTGATCACGTGACTGATCATGCACTGATCACGTGGCTATCATGCACTGATCACGTGGCTGTCATGGAATGATCACGTATCTACCATGCACTGATCACGTGACTGATCATGCACTGATCACGTGACTGATCATGCACTGATCACGTGACTGATCATGCACTGATCACGTGGCTGATCATGCACTGATCACGTGGCTGATCATGCACTGATCACGTGGCTGATCATGCACTGATCACGTGGCTGATCATGCACTGATCACGTGACTGATCATGCACTGATCACGTGACTGATCATGCACTGATCACGTGGCTATCATGCACTGATCACGTGGCTGATCATGCACTGATCACGTGACTGATCATGCACTGATCACGTGACTGATCATGCACTGATCACGTGACTGATCATGCACTGATCACGTGGCTATCATGCACTGATCACGTGGCTATCATGCACTGATCACGTGGCTGATCATGCACTGATCACGTAGCTACCATGCACTGTCACGTGACTGATCATGCACTGATCACGTAATTGATCATGCACTGATCACGTGACTGATCATGCACTGATCACGTGACTGATCATGCACTGATCACGTGGCTATCATGCACTGATCACGTGGCTGATCATGCACTGATCACGCAGCTACCATGCACTGGTCACGTGACTGATCATGCACTGATCACGTGTTGATCATGCACTGATCACGTGGCTGATCATGCACTGATCACGTGACTGATCATGCACTGATCACGTGGCTGATCATGCACTGATCACGTGACTGATCATGCACTGATCACGTGACTGATCATGCACTGATCACGTGGCTGATCATGCACTGATCACGTGGCTATCATGCACTGATCACGTGGCTGATCATGCAATGATCACGTAGCTACCATGCACTGATCACGTGACTGATCATGCACTGATCACGTAATTGATCATGCACTGATCACGTGGCTGATCATGCACTGATCACGTGGCTGATCATGCACTGATCACGTGACTGATCATGCACTGATCACGTGACTGATCATGCACTGATCACGTGGCTATCATGCACTGATCACTTGGCTGACATGCACTGATCACGTGCCTGGTCATGCACTGATCACGTGGCTGATCATGCACTGATCACGTGACTGATGCACTGATCACGTGACTGATCATGCACTGATCACGTGGCTATCATGCACTGCTCACGTGGCTGATCATGCATGATCACGCAGCTACCATGTACTGGTCACATGACTGATCATGCACTGATCACGTGACTGATCATGCAGTGATCACGTGGCTATCATGCACTACTCACGTGGCTGATCATGCAATGATCATGTAGCTACCATGTACAGGTCACGTGAATGATCATACTCCCATCAGGTGACTGATCATGCACTGATCACGTGGCTATCATGCACTGATCACGAGACTGATCATGCACTGATCACGTCTATATCATGCACTGATCACATGACTGCCCATGCACTGATCACGTGGATGATCATACACTAATCATGTGACAGATCATGCACTGATCACGTGGCTGATCATGCACTGATAACGTGACTGAGCATGCACTGATCACTTGACTATCATGTAGTGATCACGTGACTTAATGGCGCTGATCATGTTACTGATCATGCGCTGATCATGTTTGCTATCATACACTGATCATGTGCCTCTGGAGGCAATAAACAAAGAGCTGAGTAGGCACGAATCAAACAGTCAGCAGGCAATAATCATGGAACTCAGCTGTGAGGAATCATGCTGCTCAGCTGGCAATAATCAAGCAGCTAGCAGGCAGGAATTACGCAGCACAGCTGGCAATTGTCAAGCAGATGACAGGCAGGAATCGTGCAGCTCAGCTGGCAATTGTCAAGCAGATGAGCAGACAGTAATCACGCAGCTCAGCAGGCCCTGATCACGTGACTGAGCATGCACTGTTCACGTGGCTGATCATACACTGATCACGTGATTGATCATGCACTGATCACTTTGATATCATGCACTGATCACGTGGCTGATCATACACTGTTCACGTGTCTGACCATGCACTGATCACGTGGCTGATCATACACTGCTCACGTAACTGATCATGCACTGATCACGTGGCTATCATGCACTGATCACGTGGCTGAACATGCACTGTTCACGTGGCTGATCACACACCTGTCACGTGACATATCATGCACTGATCACGTGGCACTCATGCACTGATCACGTGGCTGATCATACTCTGCTCACGTAACTGATCATGCACACATCACGTGGCTATCATGCACTGCTCACGTGGCTCGTCATGGAATGATCACGTAGCTACCATATACTGGTCACGTGACTGATCATGCACTGATCACGTAAATGATCATGCACTGTTCACGTGACTGATCATGTACTGATCACGTGACTGATCATGCACTGATCACGTGGCTATCATGCACTGCTCACGTGGCTGATCATGCAACGATCACGTAGCAACCATGTACTGGTCACGTGACTGATCATGCACTGATCACGTAATTGATCTGCACTGATCACGTGGCTCATCATGCACTGATCACGTGGCTGATCACACACGTATCACGTGACTGATCATGCACTGATCACGTGACTAATCATGCACTGATCACGTGGCTATCCTGCACTGATCACGTGGATATCATGCACTGATCACGTGGCTGATCACACAAGTATCACGTGACTGATCATGCACTGATCACGTGGCTGATCATGCACTGATCACGTGGCTGATCATGCACTGATCACGTAGATACCATGTACTGATCACGTGACTGATCATGCACTGATCACGTGGCTGATCATGCACTGATCACGTGACTGATCATGCACTGATCACGTGGCTGATCATGCACTGATCACGTGGCTATCATGCACTGATCACATGACTGATCATGCACTGATCACGTGGCTGATCATGCACTGATCACGTGACTGATCATGCACTGATCACGTGGCTGATCATGCACTGATCATGTGACTGATCATGTGCTGATCATGTTTGGTGTCATACACTGATCATGTGCCTCTGGAGGCAATGAACAAAGAGCTGAGTAGGCACGAATCAGTAGGCAATAATCATGGAACTCAGCTGAGAAATCATGCTGCTCAGCTGGCAATAATCAAGCAGCTGAGCAGGCAGGAATTATGCAGCACAGGTGGCAATTGTCAAGCAGATGACAGGCAGGAATCGTGCAGCTCAGCTGGCAATTGTCAAGCAGATGAGCAGACAGTAATCACGCAGCTCAGCAGGCCCTGATCACGTGACTGAGCATGCACTGATCACGTGGCTGATCACACACTGATCACGTGACTGATCATGCACTGATCACGTGGCTATCATGCACTGATCACGTGACTGATCATGCACTGATCACGGCTGATCATGCACTGATCACGTGGCTGATCATGCACTGATCACGTGGCTGATCATGCACTGATCACGTGGCTGATCATGCACTGATCACGTGACTGATCATGCACTGATCACGTGACTGATCATGCACTGATCACGTGGCTATCATGCACTGATCACGTGGCTGATCATGCACTGATCACGTGCCTGGTCATGCACATATCACATGACTGATCATGCACTGATCACGTGACTGATCATGCACTGATCACGTGGCTATCATGCACTACTCACGTGGCTGATCATGCAATGATCATGTAGCTACCATGTACTGGTCACGTGACTGATCATACACTGATCACGTGACTGATCATGCACTGATCACGTGGCTGATCATGCACTGATCACGTGACTGATCATGCACTGATCACGTGACTGATCATGCACTGATCACGTGGCTATCATGCACTGATCACGTGGCTGATCATGCACTGATCACGTGGCTGATCATGCACTGATACCGTGACTGAGCATGGACTGATCACATGACTATCATGTAGTGATCACGTGACTTAATGGCGCTGATCATGTGACTGATCATGCGCTGATCATGTTTGCTATCATACACTGATCATGTGCCTCTGGAGGCAATAAACAAAGAGCTGAGTAGGCACGAATCAAACAGTCAGCAGGCAATAATCATGGAACTCAGGTGTGAGGAATCATGCTGCTCAGCTGGCAATAATCAAGCAGCTGAGCAGGCAGGAATTACGCAGCACAGCTGGCAATTGTCAAGCAGATGACAGGCGGGAATCATGCAGCTCAGCTGGCAATTGTCAAGCAGATGAGCAGACAGTAATCACGCAGCTCAGCAGGCCCTGATCACGTGACTGAGCATGCACTGTTCACGTGGCTGATCATACACTGATCACGTGATGATCATGCACTGATCACTTGGATATCATGCACTGATCACGTGGCTGATCATACACTGTTCACGTGTCTGACCATGCACTGAACACGTGTCTGATCATACACTGCTCACGTAACTGATCATGCACTGATCACGTGGCTATCATGCACTGAATACGTGGCTGAACATGCACTGATCACGTGGCTGATCACACACTGATCACGTGGCACTCATGCACTGATCACGTGGCTGATCATACTCTGCTCACGTAACTCATCATGCACACATCACGAGGCTATCATGCACTGCTCACGTGGCTGATCATGGAATGATCACGTAGCTACCATATACTGGTCACGTGACTGATCATGCACTGATCACGTAAATGATCATGCACTGTTCACGTGACTGATCATGCACTGATCACGTGACTGATCATGCACTGATCACGTGGCTATCATGCACTGCTCACGTGGCTGATCATGCACTGATCACGTAGCAACCATGTACTGGTCACGTGACTGATCATGCACTGATCACGTAATTGATCATGCACTGATCACGTGGCTCATCATGCACTGATCACGTGGCTGATCACACATGATCACGTGACTGATCATGCACTGATCACGTGGCTCTCATGCACTTATCACGTGGCTGTCATGCACTGATCACGTGGATATCATGCACTGATCACGTGGCTGATCACACACTGATCACGTGACTGATCATGCACTGATCACGTGGCTATCATGCACTGATCACGTGGCTGATCATGCACTGATCACGTAGCTACCATGTACTGATCACGTGACTGATCATGCACTGATCACGTAATTGATCATGCACTGATCATGTGGCTGATCATGCACTGATCACGTGGCTGATCATGCACTGATCACGTGACTGATCATGCACTGATCACGTGGCTATCATGCACTGATCACGTGGCTGATCATGCACTGATCACGTGGCTGATCATGCACTGATCACGTGGCTGATCATGCACTGATCACGTGACTGATCATGCACTGATCACGTGACTGATCATGCACTGATCACGTGGCTATCATGCACTGCTCACGTGGCTGATCATGCATGATCACGCAGCTACCATGTACTGGTCACATGACTGATCATGCACTGATCACGTGACTGATCATGCAGTGATCACGTGGCTATCATGCACTACTCACGTGGCTGATCATGCAATGATCATGTAGCTACCATGTACAGGTCACGTGAATGATCATACACCCATCAGGTGACTGATCATGCACTGATCACGTGGCTATCATGCACTGATCACGAGACTGATCATGCACTGATCACGTCTATATCATGCACTGATCACATGACTGCCCATGCACTGATCACGTGGATGATCATGCACTGATCATGTGACTGATCATGCACTGATCACGTGACTGGATCATGTGACATCATGTGATCATGATCATGTGCCTCTGGAGGCAATAAACAAAGAGCTGAGTAGGCACGAATCAAACAGTCAGCAGGCAATAATCATGGAACTCAGCTGTGAGGAATCATGCTGCTCAGCTGGCAATAATCAAGCAGCTGAGCAGGCAGGAATTACGCAGCACAGCTGACAATTGTCAAGCAGATGACAGGCAGGAATCGTGCAGCTCAGCTGGCAATTGTCAAGCAGATGAGCAGACAGTAATCACGCAGCTCAGCAGGCCCAGATCACGTGACTGAGCATGCACTGTTCACGTGGCTGATCATACACTGATCACGTGATTGATCATGCACTGATCACGTGGATATCATGCACTGATCACGTGGCTGATCATACACTGATCACGTAACTGATCATGCACTGATCACGTGGCTGATCATGCACTGATCACGTGACTGATCATGCACTGATCACGTGGCACTCATGCACTGATCACGTGGCTGATCATACACTGATCACGTAACTGATCATGCACTGATCACGTGGCTATCATGCACTGATCACGTGGCTGTCATGGAATGATCACGTAGCTACCATATACTGGTCACGTGACTGATCATGCACTGATCACGTGAATGATCATGCACTGATCACGTGACTGATCATGCACTGATCACGTGACTGATCATGCACTGATCACGTGGCTATCATGCACTGATCACGTGGCTGATCATGCACGATCACGTAGCAACCATGTACTGTCACGTGACTGATCATGCACTGATCACGTGATTGATCATGCACTGATCACGTGGCTCATGCACTGATCACGTGGCTGATCATGCACTGATCACGTGGCTGATCATGCACTGATCACGTGACTGATCATGCACTGATCACGTGGCTGATCATGCACTGATCACGTGGCTATCATGCACTGCTCACGTGGCTGATCATGCATGATCACGCAGCTACCATGTACTGGTCACATGACTGATCATGCACTGATCACGTGACTGATCATGCACTGATCACGTGGCTATCATGCACTACTCACGTGGCTGATAATGCAATGATCATGTAGCTACCATGTACAGGTCACGTGAATGATCATACACCCATCAGGTGACTGATCATGCACTGATCACGTGGCTATCATGCACTGATAACGAGACTGATCATGCACTGATCACGTCTATATCATGCACTGATCACATGACTGCCCATGCACTGATCACGTGGATGGTCATACACTAATCATGTGACAGATCATGCACTGATCACGTGGCTGATCATGCATTGATACTGTGACTGAGCATGGACTGATCACATGACTATCATGTAGTGATCACGTGACTTAATGGCGCTGATCATGTGACTGATCATGCGCTGATCATGTTTGCTATCATACACTGATCATGTGCCTCTGGAGGCAATAAACAAAGAGCTGAGTAGACACGAATCAAACAGTCAGCAGGCAATAATCATGGAACTCAGGTGTGAGGAATCATGCTGCTCAGCTGGCAATAATCAAGCAGCTGAGCAGGCAGGAATTACGCAGCACAGCTGGCAATTGTCAAGCAGATGACAGGCAGGAATCGTGCAGCTCAGCTGGCAATTGTCAAGCAGATGAGCAGACAGTAATCACGCAGCTCAGCAGGCCCAGATCACGTGACTGAGCATGCACTGTTCACGTGGCTGATCATACACTGATCACGTGATTGATCATGCACTGATCACTTGGATATCATGCACTGATCACGTGGCTGATCATACACTGATCACGTAACTGATCATGCACTGATCGCGTGGCTATCATGCACTGATCACGTGGCTGATCATGCACTGATCACGTGGCTGATCACACACCTGTCACGTGACATATCATGCACTGATCACGTGGCACTCATGCACTGATCACGTGGCTGATCATACTCTGCTCACGTAACTGATCATGCACACATCACGTGGCTATCCTGCACTGCTCACGTGGCTGTCATGGAATGATCACGTAGCTACCATATACTGGTCACGTGACTGATCATGCACTGATCACGTAATTGATCATGCACTGATCACGTGGCTGATCATGCACTGATCACGTGGCTGATCATGCACTGATCACGTGGCTGATCATGCACTGATCACGTGGCTGATCATGCACTGATCACGTGACTGATCATGCACTGATCACGTGGCTATCATGCACTGATCACGTGGCTGATCATGCACTGATCACGTGACTGATCATGCACTGATCACGTGGCTATCATGCACTGATCACGTGGCTGATCATGCACTGATCACGTGCCTGATCATGCACTGATCACGTGGCTATCATGCACTGATCACGTGGCTCGTCATGGAATGACCACGTAGCTACCATATACTGGTCACGTGACTGATCATGCAAAGATCACGTAAATGATCATGCACTGTTCACGTGACTGATCATGTACTGATCACGTCACTGATCATGCACTGATCACGTGGCTATCATGCTCTGTTCACGCGGCTGTTCATGCAATGATCACGTAGCAACCATTATCTGGTCACGTGACTGATCATGCACTGATCACGTCTATATCATGCACTGATCACATGACTGCTCATGCACTGATCACCCGGATGATCATAAACTGATTATGCGACAGATCATGCACTGATCACGTGGCTATCATGAACTGCTCACGCGGCTGTTCATGCAATGATCACGTAGCTACCATGTACTGGTCAGGTGAGTGATCATGCACTTATCACGTAATTGATCATGCACTGATCAGGTGACTTATCATGCACTGTTAACGTGAGTGATCAAGCACTGATCACGTGACTGATCATGCACTGATCTCGTGACTATCATGCACGGCTCATGTGGCTGATCATGCACTGATCACCTAGCTACCATATACTGGTCACGTGACTGATGATGCACTGATCACATAATTGATCATGCACTGATCACGTGGCTGATCATGCACTGATCACGTGGCTGATCATCCACTGATCACATGACTGATCATGCACTGATCACGTGACTGATCATGCACTGATCACGTGGCTATCATGCACTACTCACGTGGCTGATCATGCTATGATCACATAGCTACCATGTACAGGTCAGGTGACTGTTCATACACCCATCACGTGACGGATCATGCACTCATCACATGGCTGATCATACACTGATCACCTGCCTCGTCATGCACAGATCACGTGACAAATCATGCACTGATCACATAGCTATCATGAACTGATCACCTGGCTGATCATGCACTGATCACGTGGCTGATCATGCACTGATACCGTGACTGAGCATGGACTGATCACATGACTATCATGTAGTGATCACGTGACTTAATGGCTCTGATCATGTGACTGATCATGCGCTGATCATGTTTGCTATCATACACTGATCATGTGCCTCTGGAAGCAATAAACAAAGAGCTGATTAGGCACGAATCAAACAGTCAGCAGGCAATAATGATGGAACTCAGCTGTGAGGAATCATGCTGCTCAGCTGGCAATAATCAAGCAGCTGAGCAGGCAGGAATTACGCAGCACAGCTGGCAATTGTCAAGCAGATGACAGGCGGGAATCATGCAGCTCAGCTGGCAATTGTCAAGCAGATGAGCAGACAGTAATCACGCAGCTCAGCAGGCCCTGATCACGTGACTGAGCATGCACTGTTCACGTGGCTGATCATACACTGATCACGTGATGATCATGCACTGACCACTTGGATATCATGCACTGATCACGTGGCTGATCATACACTGTTCACGTGTCTGACCATGCACTGAACACGTGTCTGATCATACAGTGCTCACGTAACTGATCATGCACTGATCACGTGGCTATCATGCACTGAATACGTGGCTGAACATGCACTTTTCACGTGGCTGATCACACACCTGTCACGTGGCACTCATGCACTGATCACGTGGCTGATCATACTCTGCTCACGTGACTGATCATACACACACCACGAGGCTATCATGCACTGCTCACGTGGCTCGTCATGGAATGATCACTTAGCTACCATATACTGTTCACTTGACTGATCCTGCAAAGATCACGTAAATGATCATGCACTGTTCACGTGACTGATCATGTACAGATCACGTGACTGATCATGCACTGATCACGTGGCTATCATGCTCTGCTCACGAGGCTGATCATGCAACGATCACGTAGCAACCATGTACTGGTCACGTGACTGATCATGCACTGATCACGTAATTGATCCTGCACTGATCACGTGGCTCATCATGCACTGATCACGTGGCTGATCACACATGATCACGTGACTGATCATGCACTGATCACGTGGCTCTCATGCATTTATCACGTGGCTGTCATGCACTGATCACGTGGATATCATGCACTGATCACGTGGCTGATCACACACGTATCACGTGACTGATCATGCACTGATCACGTGGCTATCATGCACTGATCACGTGGCTGATCAGGCAATGATCACGTAGCTACCATGTACTGATCACGTGACTGAACATGCTCTGATCACGTAATTGATCATGCACTGATCATGTGGCTGATCATGCACTGATCACGTGGCTGATCATACACTGATCACGTGACTGATCATGCACTGATCACGTGACTGATCATGCACTGATCACGTGGCTATCATGCACTGATCACTTGGCTGGACATACACTGATCACGTGCCTGGTCATGCACTGATCACGTGGCTATCATGCACTGCTCACGTGGCTGATCATGCGTTCATCACGCAGCTACCATGTACTGGTCACATGACTGATCATGCACTGATCACGTGACTGATCATGCAGTGATCACGTGGCTATCATGCACTACTCACGTGGCTGATCATGCAATGATCATGTAGCTACCATGTACAGGTCACGTGAATGATCATACACTCATCAGGTGACTGATCATGCACTGATCACGTGGCTATCATGCACTGATCACGAGACTGATCATGCACTGATCACGTCTATATCATGCACTGATCACATGACTGCCCATGCACTGATCACGTGGATGATTATACACTAATCATGTGACAGATCATGCACTGATCACGTGGCTGATCATGCACTGATCACGTGACTGATCATGCACTGATCTCGTGTCTGATCATGCACTGATCACGTGGATATCATGCACTTCTCATGTGGCTGATCATGCAATGATCACGTAGCTACCATGTACTGGTCACATGACTCATCATGCACTGATCACGTGACTGATCATGCAATGATCACGTGGCTATCATGCACTACTCACGTGGCTGATCATGCAATGATCATGTAGCTACCATGTACAGGTCACGTGAATGATCATACACCCATCAGGTGACTGATCATGCACTGATCACGTGACTTATCATGCAGTGATCCCGTGGCTATCATGCACTGCTCACGTGGCTGATCATGGGATGATCACGCAGCTACCATGTACTGGTCACATGACTCATCATGCACTGATCACGTGACTGATCATGCAATGATCACGTGGCTATCATGCACTGCTCACGTGGCTGATCATGCAATGATCATGTAGCTACCATGTACAGGTCACGTGAATGATCATACACCCATCAGGTGACTGATCATGCACTGATCACGTGGCTATCATGCACTGATAACGAGACTGATCATGCACTGTTCATGTCTATATCATGCACTGATCACATGACTGCCCATGCACTGATCACGTGGATGATCATACACTAATCATGTGACAGATCATGCACTGATCACGTGGCTGATCATGCACTGATACTGTGACTGAGCATGGACTGATCACATGACTATCATGTAGTGATCACGTGACTTACTGGCGCTGATCATGTGACTGATCATGCGCTGATCATGTTTGCTATCATACACTGATCATGTGCCTCTGGAGGCAATAAACAAAGAGCTGAGTAGGCACGAATCAAACAGTCAGCAGTCAATAATCATGGAACTCAGCTGTGAGGAATCATGCTGCTCAGCTGGCAATAATCAAGCAGCTGAGCAGGCAGGAATTACGCAGCACAGCTGGCAATTGTCAAGCAGATGACAGGCAGGAATCATGCAGCTCAGCTGGCAATTGTCAAGCAGATGAGCAGACAGTAATCACACAGCTCAGGAGGCCCAGATCACGTGACTGAGCATGCACTGTTCACGTGGCTGATCATACACTGATCACGTGATTGATCATGCACTGATCACTTGGATATCATGCACTGATCACGTGGCTGATCATACACTGTTCACGTTTCTGACCATGCACTGCTCACGTGGCTGATCATACACTGCTCACGTAACTGATCATGCACTGATCACGTGGCTGATCATGCACTGATCACGTAATTGATCATGCACTTATAATTTGGCTGATCATGCACTGATCACGTGGCTGATCATGCACTGATCACGTAACTGATCATGCACTTATAATTTGGCTGATCATGCACTGATCACGTGACTGATCATGCACTGTTCACGTGACTGATCACACATGTATCACATGACTGATCATGCACTGATCACGTGGCTATCATGCACTGATCACGTGGGTGATCATGCACTGCTCACGTAACTGATCATGCACTGATCACGTGGCTATCATGGACTGCTCACGTGGCTCGTCATGGAATGACCACGTAGCTACCATATACTGGTCACGTGACTGATCATGCACTGATCACGTAAATGATCATGCACTGATCACGTGACTGATCATGTACTGATCACGTCACTGATCATGCACTGATCACGTGGCTATCATGCTCTGTTCACGCGGCTGTTCATGCAATGATCACGTAGCAACCATTATCTGGTCACGTGACTGATCATGCACTGATCACGTCTATATCATGCACTGATCACATGACTGCCCATGCACTGATCACCCGGATGATCATAAACTGATTATGCGACAGATCATGCACTGATCACGTGGCTATCATGAACTGCTCACGCGGCTGTTCATGCAATGATCACGTAGCTACCATGTACTGGTCAGGTGAGTGATCATGCACTTATCACGTAATTGATCATGCACTGATCAGGTGACTTATCATGCACTGTTAACGTGAGTGATCAAGCACTGATCACGTGACTGATCATGCACTGATCTCGTGACTATCATGCACTGATCACGTGGCTGATCATGCAATAATCACCTAGCTACCATATACTGGTCACGTGACTGATGATGCACTGATCACATAATTGATCATGCACTGATCATGTGGCTGATCATGCACTGATCACGTGGCTGATCATCCACTGATCACATGACTGATCATGCACTGATCACGTGACTGATCATGCACTGATCACGTGGCTATCATGCACTACTCACGTGGCTGATCATGCAATGATCACATAGCTACCATGTACAGGTCAGGTGACTGTTCATACACCCATCACGTGACTGATCATGCACTCATCACATGGTTGATCATACACTGATCACGTGCCTCGTCATGCACAGATCACGTGACAAATCATGAACTGATCACATAGCTATCATGAACTGATCACCTGGCTGATCATGCACTGATCACGTGGCTGATCATGCACTGATACCGTGACTGAGCATGGACTGATCACATGACTATCATGTAGTGATCACGTGACTTAATGGCTCTGATCATGTGACTGATCATGCGCTGATCATGTTTGCTATCATACACTGATCATGTGACTCTGGAAGCAATAAACAAAGAGCTGATTAGGCACGAATCAAACAGTCAGCAGGCAATAATCATGGAACTCAGCTGTGAGGAATCATGCTGCTCAGCTGGCAATAATCAAGCAGCTGAGCAGGCAGGAATTACGCAGCACAGCTGGCAATTGTCAAGCAGATGACAGGCAGGAATCATGCAGCTCAGCTGGCAATTGTCAAGCAGATGAGCAGACAGTAATCACGCAGCTCAGCAGGCCCTGATCACGTGACTGAGCATGCACTGTTCACGTGGCTGATCATACACTGATCACGTGATGATCATGCACTGACCACTTGGATATCATGCACTGATCACGTGGCTGATCATACACTGTTCACGTGTCTGACCATGCACTGAACACGTGTCTGATCATACATTGCTCACGTAACTGATCATGCACTGATCACGTGGCTATCATGCACTGAATACGTGGCTGAACATGCACTTTTCACGTGGCTGATCACACACCTGTCACGTGGCACTCATGCACTGATCACGTGGCTGATCATACTCTGCTCACGTGACTGATCATACACACACCACGAGGCTATCATGCACTGCTCACGTGGCTCGTCATGGAATGATCACTTAGCTACCATATACTGTTCACTTGACTGATCCTGCAAAGATCACGTAAATGATCATGCACTGTTCACGTGACTGATCATGTACAGATCACGTGACTGATCATGCACTGATCACGTGGCTATCATGCACTGCTCACGAGGCTGATCATGCAACGATCACGTAGCAACCATGTACTGGTCACGTGACTGATCATGCACTGATCACGTAATTGATCCTGCACTGATCACGTGGCTCATCATGCACTGATCACGTGGCTGATCACACATGTATCACGTGACTGATCATGCACTGATCACGTGGCTCTCATGCATTTATCACGTGGCTGTCATGCACTGATCACGTGGATATCATGCACTGATCACGTGGCTGATCACACACGTATCACGTGACTGATCATGCACTGATCACGTGGCTATCATGCACTGATCACGTGGCTGATCATGCAATGATCACGTAGCTACCATGTACTGGTCACGTGACTGAACATGCTCTGATCACGTAATTGATCATGCACTGATCATGTGGCTGATCATGCACTGATCACGTGGCTGATCATACACTGATCACGTGACTGATCATGCACTGATCACGTGACTGATCATGCACTGATCACGTGGCTATCATGCACTGATCACTTGGCTGGACATACACTGATCACGTGCCTGGTCATGCACTGATCACGTGGCTATCATGCACTGATCACGTGGCTGATCATGCGTTCATCACGCAGCTACCATGTACTGATCACATGACTGATCATGCACTGATCACGTGACTGATCATGCAGTGATCACGTGGCTATCATGCACTGATCACGTGGCTGATCATGCAATGATCATGTAGCTACCATGTACAGGTCACGTGAATGATCATACACCGATCAGGTGACTGATCATGCACTGATCACGTGGCTATCATGCACTGATCACGAGACTGATCATGCACTGATCACGTCTATATCATGCACTGATCACATGACTGCCCATGCACTGATCACGTGGATGATTATACACTAATCATGTGACAGATCATGCACTGATCACGTGGCTGATCATGCACTGATCACGTGACTGATCATGCACTGATCTCGTGTCTGATCATGCACTGATCACGTGGATATCATGCACTTATCATGTGGCTGATCATGCAATGATCACGCAGCTACCATGTACTGGTCACATGACTCATCATGCACTGATCACGTGACTGATCATGCAATGATCACGTGGCTATCATGCACTGATCACGTGGCTGATCATGCAATGATCATGTAGCTACCATGCACAGGTCACGTGAATGATCATACACCCATCAGGTGACTGATCATGCACTGATCACGTGACTTATCATGCAGTGATCCCGTGGCTATCATGCACTGCTCACGTGGCTGATCATGGGATGATCACGCAGCTACCATGTACTGGTCACATGACTCATCATGCACTGATCACGTGACTGATCATGCAATGATCACGTGGCTATCATGCACTGATCACGTGGCTGATCATGCAATGATCATGTAGCTACCATGTACAGGTCACGTGAATGATCATACACCCATCAGGTGACTGATCATGCACTGATCACGTGGCTATCATGCACTGATAACGAGACTGATCATGCACTGTTCATGTCTATATCATGCACTGATCACATGACTGCCCATGCACTGATCACGTGGATGATCATACACTAATCATGTGACTGATCATGCACTGATCACGTGGCTGATCATGCACTGATACGTGACTGAGCATGGACTGATCACATGACTATCATGTAGTGATCACGTGACTTACTGGCGCTGATCATGTGACTGATCATGCGCTGATCATGTTTGCTATCATACACTGATCATGTGCCTCTGGAGGCAATAAACAAAGAGCTGAGTAGGCACGAATCAAACAGTCAGCAGTCAATAATCATGGAACTCAGCTGTGAGGAATCATGCTGCTCAGCTGGCAATAATCAAGCAGCTGAGCAGGCAGGAATTACGCAGCACAGCTGGCAATTGTCAAGCAGATGACAGGCAGGAATCATGCAGCTCAGCTGGCAATTGTCAAGCAGATGAGCAGACAGTAATCACACAGCTCAGGAGGCCCAGATCACGTGACTGAGCATGCACTGTTCACGTGGCTGATCATACACTGATCACGTGATTGATCATGCACTGATCACTTGGATATCATGCACTGATCACGTGGCTGATCATACACTGTTCACGTTTCTGACCATGCACTGCTCACGTGGCTGATCATACACTGCTCACGTAACTGATCATGCACTGATCACGTGGCTATCATGCACTGATCACGTAATTGATCATGCACTTATAATTTGGCTGATCATGCACTGATCACGTGGCTGATCATGCACTGATCAGGTAATTGATCATGCACTTATAATTTGGCTGATCATGCACTGATCACGTGACTGATCATGCACTGTTAACGTGACTGATCACACATGTATCACGTGACTGATCATGCACTGATCACGTGGCTCTCATGCACTGATCACGTGGGTGATCATACTCTGCTCACGTAACTGATCATGCACACATCACGTGGCTATCATGGACTGCTCACGTGGCTCGTCATGGAATGACCACGTAGCTACCATATACTGGTCACGTGACTGATCATGCAAAGATCACGTAACTGATCATGCACTGTTCACGTGACGGATCATGTACTGATCACGTCACTGATCATGCACTGATCACGTGGCTATCATGCACTGTTCACGCGGCTGTTCATGCAATGATCACGTAGCAACCATTATCTGGTCACGTGACTGATCATGCACTGATCACGTCTATATCATGCACTGATCACATGACTGCCCATGCACTGATCACCCGGATGATCATAAACTGATTATGCGACAGATCATGCACTGATCACGTGGCTATCATGAACTGCTCACGCGGCTGTTCATGCAATGATCACGTAGCTACCATGTACTGGTCAGGTGAGTGATCATGCACTGATCACGTAATTGATCATGCACTGATCAGGTGACTTATCATGCACTTTTAACGTGAGTGATCAAGCACTGATCACGTGACTGATCATGCACTGATCACGTGACTATCATGCACGGCTCATGTGGCTGATCATGCAATAATCACCTAGCTACCATATACTGGTCACGTGACTGATGATGCACTGATCACATAATTGATCATGCACTGATCATGTGGCTGATCATGCACTGATCACGTGGCTGATCATCCACTGATCACATGACTGATCATGCACTGATCACGTGACTGATCATGCACTGATCACGTGGCTGATCATGCAATGATCACGTGCCTGGTCATGCACATATTACATGACTGATCATGCACTGAACACGTGACTGATCATGCACTGATCACGTAGCTATCATGCACTACTCACGTGGCTGATCATGCAATGATCATGTAGCTACCATGTACAGGTCAGGTGACTGTTCATACACCCATCACGTGACGGATCATGCACTCATCACATGGCTGATCATACACTGATCACCTGCCTGGTCATGCACAGATCACGTGACAAATCATGAACTGATCACATAGCTATCATGAACTGATCACCTGGCTGATCATGCACTGATCACGTGGCTGATCATGCACTGATACCGTGACTGAGCATGGACTGATCACATGACTATCATGTAGTGATCACGTGACTTAATGGCGCTGATCATGTGACTGATCATGTGCTGATCATGTTTGCTATCATACACTGATCGTGTGACTCTGGAAGCAATAAACAAAGAGCTGAGTAGGCACGAATCAAACAGTCAGCAGGCAATAATGATGGAACTCAGCTGTGAGGAATCATGCTGCTCAGCTGGCAATAATCAAGCAGCTGAGCAGGCAGGAATTACGCAGCACAGCTGGCAATTGTCAAGCAGATGACAGGCGGGAATCATGCAGCTCAGCTGGCAATTGTCAAGCAGATGAGCAGACAGTAATCACGCAGCTCAGCAGGCCCTGATCACGTGACTGAGCATGCACTGTTCACGTGGCTGATCATACACTGATCACGTGATGATCATGCACTGACCACTTGGATATCATGCACTGATCACGTGGCTGATCATACACTGTTCACGTGTCTGACCATGCACTGAACACGTGTCTGATCATACAGTGCTCACGTAACTGATCATGCACTGATCACGTGGCTATCATGCACTGATCACGTGACTGCGCATGCACTGATGACGTGGCTGATCATGCACTGATGACGTGTTTCTCAGGCAATGATCAGTGACTGACAGGCGCTGATCAGGGGACTGTGCACGCACTGATCACGTGGCTGATCAGGAACTGACCACCTGACTGGGCATGCAGTGATCACGTGGCTGGTTGTTCACTGATCACGTGTTTATCATACGGTGATCACGTGACTGAGAGGCGCTGATCACCTGACTGTGCCGTCAGTGATCACGTGGCTGAGCAGGCACTGATACCGTGACTGAGCATGCACTGATCATGTGCCGGGAGCCGGGGAGGCATTCCACTCTGGACAAAGGTCATGAAGAAGGAGGCTCGGCATACGCAAATGCGGGATCGAGCCTCAGGAGTCCACCCGGATATTCTCGAGCATCTCCCCCCCAAAAAAACCAGAGTCTGCCTAATGTATTGCTTTGTGCTCTCACCTCTGATTTCACTGGGGGCTGTCCCCCACCACCATCTCGCTCTCTCTGTCAAAGAGGTAACTTACAGCTCCAATTCATAAAGTTCCTTGTCATTCTTCCCTTTAACTTCCAGCTGAGTCTCCATCTGGAGCGCGGAACCCACCACGCTTCCTAATTATGCCTGGGCTGCTAAGACCCACTCGAGAAGGTGTCTAGGCTGAGGCACCTTTCGCTATTCGAGAGGGCGCCTGCGGCCCACGTAAGTGGTGCAAACTTCTTGTCTTGAAATTTGATTGGTCTTCCGCGTAAACCAAGCTACTCAGTCTCTTTTCTCCACCGAATTTTCCTACTGAGCTCTCCTCATACTATTATTCTTGACATCTCTGATTAGCATATAAATAGTCGCCTAGGCCATCTCTCCTTCGAATACCCTGGATCAGTTGGGGCTGGTCCCCGGCAGGTGGCGACCGAACAGGGACCTCAGGAGGCAATACTCAAAGAGCTGAGCAGACACGAACCACGCAATCAGCAGGCAATAAGCATGGAGCTCAGCAGGGACGAATCATGCTGCTCAACTGGCAATAATCAAGCACGTGACCAGGCAGGAATCACGCAGCTCAGCTGGCAATTGTCAAGCAGATGAGCCGACAGGAATCACGCAGCTCAGATGGCAATTGTCATGCAGATGAGCCGGCAGGAATCACGCAGCTCAGCAGGCCCTGATCACGTGACTCTGCAGGCACTGATCACGTGGCTGATCAAGTCCAGATCACGTGACTGAGCAGGCACTGATCACGTGGCTATCATGCACTGATGACGTGACTGCGCATGCACTGATGACGTGGCTGATCGGGCACTGATCACATGGCTCATCATGCACTGATCACGTGTTTCTCAGGCAATGATCAGTGACTGACAGGCGCTGATCATCGGACTGTGCACGCACTGATCACGTGGCTATCATGCACTGATCACGTGACTGCGCATGCACTGATGACGTGGCTGTTCGGGCACTGATCACGGGTTTATCAGGCAGTGATCAGCGACTGACAGGCGCTGATCAGGGGACTGTGCACGCACTGATCAGGTGGCTGCTGAGGAACTGACCACCTGACCGCGCATGCAGTGATCACCTGGCTGGTCGTTCACTGATCACGTGTTTATCATACGGTGATCACGTGACTGAGAGGCGCTGATCACGTGACTGTGCCGTCAGTGATCACGTGGCTGAGCAGGCACTGATATCGTGACTGAGCATGCACTGATCATGTGCCGGGAGCCGGGGAGGCATTCCACTCTGGACAAAGGTCATGAGGAAGGAGGCTCGGCATACGCAAATGCGGGATCGAGCCTCAGGAGTCCACCCGGATAATCTCGAGCATCTCCCCCCCAAAAAAACCGGAGTCTGCCTACTGTATTGCTTTGTGCTCTCACCTCTGATTTCACTGGGGGCTGTCCCCCACCACCATCTCGCTCTCTCTGTCAAAGAGGTAACGTAGAGCTCCAATTCATAAAGTTCCTTGTCATTCTTCCCTTTAACTTCCAGCTGAGTCTCCATCTGGAGCGCGGAACCCACCACGCTCCCTAATTATGCCTGGGCTGCTAAGACCCACTCGAGAAGGTGTCTAGGCTGAGGCACCTTTCGCCATTCGAGAGGGCGCCTGCGGCCTACGTAAGTGGTGCAAACTTCTTGTCTTGAAGTTTGATTGGTCTTCCGCGTAAACCAAGCTCCTCAGTCTCTTTTCTCCACCGAATTTTCCTACTGAGCTCTCCTCATACTATTATTCTTGACATCTCTGATTAGCATATAAATAGTCGCCTAGGCCATCTCTCCTTCGAATACCCTGGATCAGTTGGGGCTGGTCCCCAGCAGGTGGCGACCGAACAGGGACCTCAGGAGGCGATACTCAAAGAGCTGAGCAGACACGAACCACGCAATCAGCAGGCAATAAGCATGGAGCTCAGCAGTGACGAATCATGCTGCTCAACTGGCAATAATCAAGCTCGTGACCAGGCAGGAATCCCGCAGCTCAGCTGGCAATTGTCAAGCAGATGAGCCGACAGGAATCACGCAGCTCAGATGGCAATTGTCATGCAGATGAGCGGGCAGGAATCATGCAGCTCAGCAGGCCCTGATCACGTGACTCTGCAGGCACTGATCACGTGGCTGATCAAGTCCAGATCACGTGACTGAGCAGGCACTGATCACGTGGCTATCATGCACTGATGACGTGGCTGATCGGGCACTGATCACATGGCTCATCATGCACTGATCACGTGTTTATCAGGCAATGATCAGTGACTGACAGGCGCTGATCATGGGACTGTGCACGCACTGATCACGTGGCTATCATGCACTGATCACGTGACTGCGCAAGCACTGATGAGGTGGCTGTTCGGGCACTGATCACGGGTTTATCAGGCAGTGATCAGTGACTGACAGGCGCTGATCAGGGGACTGTGCACGCACTGATCAGGTGGCTGCTCAGGAACTGACCACCTGACCGCGCATGCAGTGATCACCTGGTTGGTCTTTCACCGATCACGTGTTTATCATACGGTGATCACGTGACTGAGAGGCGTTGATCACGTGACTGTGCCGTCAGTGATCACGTGGCTGAGCAGGCACAGATACCGTGACTGAGCATGCACTGATCATGTGCCGGGAGCCGGGGAGCAATTCCACTCTGGACAAAGGTCATGAGGAAGGAGGCTCGGCATACGCAAATGCGGGATCGAGCCTCAGGAGTCCACCCGGATATTCTCGAGCATCTCCCCCCAAAAAACCAGAGTCTGCCTAATGTATTGCTTTGTGCTCTCACCTCTGATTTCACTGGGGGCTGTCCCCCACCACCATCTCGCTCTCTCTGTCAAAGAGGTAACTTACAGCTCCAATTCATAAAGTTCCTTGTCATTCTTCCCTTTAACTTCCAGCTGAGTCTCCATCTGGAGCGCTGAACCCACCACGCTTCCTAATTATGCCTGGGCTGCTAAGACCCACTCGAGAAGGTGTCTAGGCTGAGGCACCTTTCGCCATTCGAGAGGGCGCCTGCGGCCTACGTAAGTGGTGCAAACTTCTTGTCTTGAAGTTTGATTGGTCTTCCGCGTAAACCAAGCTCCTCAGTCTCTTTTCTCCACCGAATTTTCCTACTGAGCTCTCCTCATACTATTATTCTTGACATCTCTGATTAGCATATAAATAGTCGCCTAGGCCATCTCTCCTTCGAATACCCTGGATCAGTTGGGGCTGGTCCCCGGCAGGTGGCGACCGAACAGGGACTTCAGGAGGCAATACTCAAAGAGCTGAGCAGACACGAACCACGCAATCAGCAGGCAATAAGCATGGAGCTCAGCAGGGACGAATCATGCTGCTCAACTGGCAATAATCAAGCACGTGACCAGGCAGGAATCACGCAGCTCAGCTGGCAATTGTCAAGCAGATGAGCCGACAGGAATCACGCAGCTCAGATGGCAATTGTCATGCAGATGAGCCGGCAGGAATCACGCAGCTCAGCAGGCCCTGATCACGTGACTCTGCAGGCACTGATCACGTGGCTGATCAAGTCCAGATCACGTGACTGAGCAGGCACTGATCACGTGGCTATCATGCACTGATGACGTGACTGCGCATGCACTGATGACGTGGCTGATCAGGCACTGATCACATGGCTCATCATGCACTGATCACGTGTTTCTCAGGCAATGATCAGTGACTGACAGGCGCTGATCATCGGACTGTGCACGCACTGATCACGTGGCTATCATGCACTGATCACGTGACTGCGCATGCACTGATGACGTGGCTGTTCGGGCACTGATCACGGGTTTATCAGGCAGTGATCAGCGACTGACAGGCGCTGATCAGGGGACTGTGCACGCACTGATCAGGTGGCTGCTGAGGAACTGACCACCTGACCGCGCATGCAGTGATCACCTGGCTGGTCGTTCACTGATCACGTGTTTATCATACGGTGATCACGTGACTGAGAGGCGCTGATCACGTGACTGTGCCGTCAGTGATCACGTGGCTGAGCAGGCACTGATATCGTGACTGAGCATGCACTGATCATGTGCCGGGAGCCGGAGAGGCATTCCACTCTGGACAAAGGTCATGAGGAAGGAGGCTCGGCATACGCAAATGCGGGATCGAGCCTCAGGAGTCCACCCCGATATTCTCGAGCATCTCCCCCCAAAAAACCGGAGTCTGCCTACTGTATTGCTTTGTGCTCTCACCTCTGATTTCACTGGGGGCTGTCCCCCACCACCATCTCACTCTCTCTGTCAGAGAGTTAACTTACAGCTCCAATTCATAAAGTTCCTTGTCATTCTTCCCTTTAACTTCCAGCTGAGTCTCCATCTGGAGCGCGGAACCCACCACGCTTCCTAATTATGCCTGGGCTGCTAAGACCCACTTGAGAAGGTGTCTAGGGTGAGGCACCTTTCGCTATTCGAGTGGGCGCCTGCGGCCTACGTAAGTGGTGCAAACTTCTTGTCTTGAAGTTTGATTGGTCTTCCGCGTAAACCAAGCTCCTCAGTCTCTTTTCTCCACCGAATTTTCCTACTGAGCTCTCCTCATACTATTATTCTTGACATCTCTGATTAGCATATAAATAGTCGCCTAGGCCATCTCTCCTTCGAATACCCTGGATCAGTTGGGGCTGTTCCCCGGCAGGTGGCGACCGAACAGGGACCTCAGGAGGCGATACTCAAAGAGCTGAGCAGACACGAACCACGCAATCAGCAGGCAATAAGCATGGAGCTCAGCAGTGACGAATCATGCTGCTCAACTGGCAATAATCAAGCACGTGACCAGGCAGGAATCACGCAGCTCAGCTGGCAATTGTCAAGCAGATGAGCCGACAGGAATCACGCAGCTCAGCTGGCAATTGTCATGCAGATGAGCCGGCAGGAATCACGCAGCTCAGCAGGCCCTGATCACGTGACTCTGCAGGCACTGATCACGTGGCTGATCAAGTCCAGATCACGTGACTGAGCATGCACTGATCACGTGGCTATCATGCACTGATGACGTGACTGCGCAAGCACTGATGACGTGGCTGATCAGGCACTGATCACATGGCTCATCATGCACTGATCACGTGTTTATCAGGCAATGATCAGTGACTGACAGGCGATGATCATGGGACTGTGCACGCACTGATCACGTGGCTATCATGCACTGATCACGTGACTGCGCATGCACTGATGACGAGGCTGTTCGGGCACTGATCACGTGTTTATCAGGCAGTGATCAGTGACTGACAGGTGCTGATCAGGGGACTGTGCACGCACTGATCAGGTGGCTGATCAGGAACTGACCACCTGACTGCGCATGCAGTGATCACGTGGCTGGTCGTTCACTGATCACGTGTTTATCATACGGTGATCACGTGACTGAGAGGCGCTGATCACGTGACTGTGCCGTCAGTGATCACGTGGCTGAGCAGGCACTGATACCGTGACTGAGCATGCACTGATCATGTGCCGGGAGCCGGGGAGGCATTACACTCTGGACAAAGGTCATGAGGAAGGAGGCTCGGCATACGCAAATGCGGGATCGAGCCTCAGGAGTCCACCCGGATATTCTCGAGCATCTCCCCCAAAAAAACCAGAGTCTGCCTACTGTATTGCTTTGTGCTCTCACCTCTGATTTCACTGGGGGCTGTCCCCCACCACCATCTCGCTCTCTCTGTCAGAGAGTTAACTTACAGCTCCAATTCATAAAGTTCCTTGTCATTCTTCCCTTTAACTTCCAGCTGAGTCTCCATCTGGAGCGCGGAACCCACCACGCTTACTAATTATGCCTGGGCTGCTAAGACCCACTCGAGAAGGTGTCTAGGCTGAGGCACCTTTCGCTATTCGAGAGGGCGCCTGCGGCCTACGTAAGTGGTGCAAACTTCTTGTCTTGAAATTTGATTGGTCTTCCGCGTAAACCAAGCTACTCAGTCTCTTTTCTCCACCGAATTTTCCTACTGAGCTCTCCTCATACTATTATTCTTGACATCTCTGATTAGCATATAAATAGTCGCCTACGCCATCTCTCCTTCGAATACCCTGGATCAGTTGGGGCTGGTCCCCGGCAGGTGGCGACCGAACAGGGACCTCAGGAGGCGATACTCAAAGAGCTGAGCAGACACGAACCACGCAATCAGCAGGCAATAAGCATGGAGCTCAGCAGTGACGAATCATGCTGCTCAACTGGCAATAGTCAAGCACGTGACCAGGCGGGAATCACGCAGCTCAGCTGGCAATTGTCAAGCAGATGAGCCGACAGGAATCACGCAGCTCAGCTGGCAATTGTCATGCAGATGAGCCGGCAGGAATCACGCAGCTCAGCAGGCCCTGATCACGTGACTCTGCAGGCACTGATCACGTGGCTGATCAAGTCCAGATCACGTGAGTGAGCATGCACTGATCACGTGGCTATCATGCACTGATGACGTGACTGCGCATGCACTGATGACGTGGCTGATCAGGCACTGATCACATGGCTCATCATGCACTGATCACGTGTTTATCAGGCAATGATCAGTGACTGACAGGCGCTGATCATGGGACTGTGCACGCACTGATCACGTGGCTATCATGCACTGATCACGTGACTGCGCAAGCACTGATGACGTGGCTGTTCGGGCACTGATCACGGGTTTATCAGGCAGTGATCAGTGACTGACAGGCGCTGATCAGGGGACTGTGCACGCACTGATCAGGTGGCTGCTCAGGAACTGACCACCTGACCGCGCATGCAGTGATCACCTGGCTGGTCGTTCACTGATCACGTGTTTATCATACGGTGATCACGTGACTGAGAGGCGCTGATCACGTGACTGTGCCGTCAGTGATCACGTGGCTGAGCAGGCACTGATATCGTGACTGAGCATGCACTGATCATGTGCCGGGAGCCGGAGAGGCATTCCACTCTGGACAAAGGTCATGAGGAAGGAGGCTCGGCATACGCAAATGCAGGATCGAGCCTCAGGAGTCCACCCGGATAATCTCGAGCATCTCCCCCCAAAAAACCGGAGTCTGCCTACTGTATTGCTTTGTGCTCTCACCTCTGATTTCACTGGGGGCTGTCCCCCACCACCATCTCGCTCTCTCTGTCAAAGAGGTAACTTACAGCTCCAATTCATAAAGTTCCTTGTCATTCTTCCCTTTAACTTCCAGCTGAGTCTCCATCTGGAGCGCGGAACCCACCACGCTCACTAATTATGCCTGGGCTGCTAAGACCCACTCGAGAAGGTGTCTAGGGTGAGGCACCTTTCGCCATTCTAGAGGGCGCCTGCGGCCTACGAAAGTGGTGCAAACTTCTTGTCTTGAAGTTTGATTGGTCTTCCGCGTAAACCAAGCTCCTCAGTCTCTTTTCTCCACCGAATTTTCCTACTGAGCTCTCCTCATACTATTATTCTTGACATCTCTGATTAGCATATAAATAGTCGCCTAGGCCATCTCTCCTTCGAATACCCTGGATCAGTTGGGGCTGGTCCCCAGCAGGTGGCGACCGAACAGGGACCTCAGGAGGCGATACTCAAAGAGCTGAGCAGACACGAACCACGCAATCAGCAGGCAATAAGCATGGAGCTCAGCAGTGACGAATCATGCTGCTCAACTGGCAATAATCAAGCACGTGACCAGGCGGGAATCACGCAGCTCAGCTGGCAATTGTCAAGCAGATGAGCCGACAGGAATCACGCAGCTCAGATGGCAATTGTCATGCAGATGAGCCGGCAGGAATCACGCAGCTCAGCAGGCCCTGATCACGTGACTCTGCAGGCACTGATCACGTGGCTGATCAAGTCCAGATCACGTGACTGAGCAGGCACTGATCACGTGGCTATCATGCACTGATGACGTGGCTGATCGGGCACTGATCACATGGCTCATCATGCACTGATCACGTGTTTATCAGGCAATGATCAGTGACTGACAGGCGCTGATCATGGGACTGTGCACGCACTGATCACGTGGCTATCATGCACTGATCACGTGACTGCGCAAGCACTGATGACGTGGCTGTTCGGGCACTGATCACGGGTTTATCAGGCAGTGATCAGTGACTGACAGGCGCTGATCAGGGGACTGTGCACGCACTGATCAGGTGGCTGCTCAGGAACTGACCACCTGACCGCGCATGCAGTGATCACCTGGCTGGTCGTTCACTGATCACGGGTTTATCATACGGTGATCACGTGACTGAGAGGCGTTGATCACGTGACTGTGCCGTCAGTGATCACGTGGCTGAGCAGGCACAGATATCGTGACTGAGCATGCACTGATCATGTGCCGGGAGCCAGGGAGGCATTCCACTCTGGACAAAGGTCATGAGGAAGGAGGCTCGGCATACGCAAATGCGGGATCGAGCCTCAGGAGTCCACCCCGATATTCTCGAGCATCTCCCCCAAAAAAACCGGAGTCTGCCTACTGTATTGCTTTGTGCTCTCACCTCTGATTTCACTGGGGGCTGTCCCCCACCACCATCTCACTCTCTCTGTCAGAGAGTTAACTTACAGCTCCAATTCATAAAGTTCCTTGTCATTCTTCCCTTTAACTTCCAGCTGAGTCTCCATCTGGAGCGCGGAACCCACCACGCTTCCTAATTATTCCTGGGCTGCTAAGACCCACTTGAGAAGGTGTCTAGGGTGAGGCACCTTTCGCTATTCGAGAGGCGCCTGCGGCCTACGTAAGTGGTGCAAACTTCTTGTCTTGAAGTTTGATTGGTCTTCCGCGTAAACCAAGCTCCTCAGTCTCTTTTCTCCACCGAATTTTCCTACTGAGCTCTCCTCATACTATTATTCTTGACATCTCTGATTAGCATATAAATAGTCGCCTAGGCCATCTCTCCTTCGAATACCCTGGATCAGTTGGGGCTGTTCCCCGGCAGGTGGCGACCGAACAGGGACCTCAGGAGGCGATACTCAAAGAGCTGAGCAGACACGAACCACGCAATCAGCAGGCAATAAGCATGGAGCTCAGCAGTGACGAATCATGCTGCTCAACTGGCAATAATCAAGCACGTGACCAGGCAGGAATCACGCAGCTCAGCTGGCAATTGTCAAGCAGATGAGCCGACAGGAATCACGCAGCTCAGATGGCAATTGTCATGCAGATGAGCGGGCAGGAATCACGCAGCTCAGCAGGCCCTGATCACGTGACTCTGCAGGCACTGATCACGTGGCTGATCAAGTCCAGATCACGTGACTGAGCATGCACTGATCACGTGGCTATCATGCACTGATGACGTGACTGCGCAAGCACTGATGACGTGGCTGATCAGGCACTGATCACATGGCTCATCATGCACTGATCACGTGTTTATCAGGCAATGATCAGTGACTGACAGGCGATGATCATGGGACTGTGCACGCACTGATCACGTGGCTATCATGCACTGATCACGTGACTGCGCAAGCACTGATGACGAGGCTGTTCGGGCACTGATCACGTGTTTATCAGGCAGTGATCAGTGACTGACAGGTGCTGATCAGGGGACTGTGCACGCACTGATCAGGTGGCTGATCAGGAACTGACCACCTGACTGCGAATGCAGTGATCTCGTGGCTGGTTGTTCACTGATCACGTGTTTATCATACGGTGATCACGTGACTGAGAGGCGCTGATCACGTGACTGTGCCGTCAGTGATCACGTGGCTGAGCTGGCACTGATATCGTGACTGAGCATGCACTGATCATGTGCCGGGAGCCGGGGAGGCATTACACTCTGGACAAAGGTCATGAGGAAGGAGGCTCGGCATACGCAAATGCGGGATCGAGCCTCAGGAGTCCACCCGGATATTCTCGAGCATCTCCCCCCCAAAAAAACCAGAGTCTGCCTACTGTATTGCTTTGTGCTCTCACCTCTGATTTCACTGGGGGCTGTCCCCCACCACCATCTCGCTCTCTCTGTCAGAGAGTTAACTTACAGCTCCAATTCATAAAGTTCCTTGTCATTCTTCCCTTTAACTTCCAGCTGAGTCTCCATCTGGAGCGCGGAACCCACCACACTTACTAATTATGCCTGGGCTGCTAAGACCCACTCGAGAAGGTGTCTAGGCTGAGGCACGTTTCGCTATTCGAGAGGGCGCCTGCGGCCTACGTAAGTGGTGCAAACTTCTTGTCTTGAAATTTGATTGGTCTTCCGCGTAAACCAAGCTACTCAGTCTCTTTTCTCCACCGAATTTTCCTACTGAGCTCTCCTCATACTATTATTCTTGACATCTCTGATTAGCATATAAATAGTCGCCTAGGCCATCTCTCCTTCGAATACCCTGGATCATTTGGGGCTGGTCCCCGGCAGGTGGCGACCGAACAGGGACCTCAGGAGGCGATACTCAAAGAGCTGAGCAGACACGAACCACGCAATCAGTAGGCAATAAGCATGGAGCTCAGCAGTGACGAATCATGCTGCTCAACTGGCAATAGTCAAGCACGTGACCAGGCGGGAATCACGCAGCTCAGCTGCCAATTGTCATGCAGATGAGCCGGCAGGAATCACGCAGCTCAGCAGGCCCTGATCACGTGACTCTGCAGGCACTGATCACGTGGCTGATCAAGTCCAGATCACGTGAGTGAGCATGCACTGATCACGTGGCTATCATGCACTGATGATGTGACTGCGCATGCACTGATGACGTGGCTGATCAGGCACTGATCACATGGCTCATCATGCACTGATCACGTGTTTATCAGGCAATGATCAGTGACTGACAGGCGCTGATCATGGGACTGTGCACGCACTGATCACGTGGCTATCATGCACTGATCACGTGACTGCGCAAGCACTGATGACGTGGCTGTTCGGGCACTGATCACGTGTTTATAAGGCAGTGATCAGTGACTGACAGGCGCTGATCAGGGGACTGTGCACGCACTGATCAGGTGGCTGATCAGGAACTGACCACCTGACTGCGCATGCAGTGATCACGTGGCTGGTCGTTCACTGATCACGTGTTTATCATACGGTGATCACGTGACTGAGAGGCGCTGATCACGTGACTGTGCCGTCAGTGATCACGTGGCTGAGCAGGCACTGATACCGTGACTGAGCATGCACTGATCATGTGCCGGGAGCCGGGGAGGCATTCCACTCTGGACAAAGGTCATGAGGAAGGAGGCTCGGCATACGCAAATGCGGGATCGAGCCTCAGGAGTCCACCCGGATATTCTCGAGCATCTCCCCCCAAAAACCAGAGTCTGCCTAATGTATTGCTTTGTGCTCTCACCTCTGATTTCACTGGGGGCTGTCCCCCACCACCATCTCGCTCTCTCTGTCAGAGAGTTAACTTACAGCTCCAATTCATAAAGTTTCTTGTCATTCTTCCCTTTAACTTCCAGCTGAGTCTCCATCTGGAGCGCGGAACCCACCACGCTTACTAATTATGCCTGGGCTGCTAAGACCCACTCGAGAAGGTGTCTAGGCTGAGGCACCTTTCGCTATTCGAGAGGGCGCCTGCGGCCTACGTAAGTGGTGCAAACTTCTTGTCTTGAAATTTGATTGGTCTTCCGCGTAAACCAAGCTACTCAGTCTCTTTTCTCCACCGAATTTTCCTACTGAGCTCTCCTCATACTATTATTCTTGACATCTCTGATTAGCATATAAATAGTCGCCTAGGCCATCTCTCCTTCGAATACCCTGGATCAGTTGGGGCTGGTCCCCGGCAGGTGGCGACCGAACAGGGACCTCAGGAGGCGATACTCAAAGAGCTGAGCAGACACGAACCACGCAATCAGCAGGCAATAAGCATGGAGCTCAGCAGTGACGAATCATGCTGCTCAACTGGCAATAGTCAAGCACGTGACCAGGCGGGAATCACGCAGCTCAGCTGCCAATTGTCATGCAGATGAGCCGGCAGGAATCACGCAGCTCAGCAGGCCCTGATCACGTGACTCTGCAGGCACTGATCACGTGGCTGATCAAGTCCAGATCACGTGAGTGAGCATGCACTGATCACGTGGCTATCATGCACTGATGACGTGACTGCGCATGCACTGATGACGTGGCTGATCAGGCACTGATCACATGGCTCATCATGCACTGATCACGTGTTTATCAGGCAATGATCAGTGATTGACAGGCGCTGATCATGGGACTGTGCACGCACTGATCACGTGGCTATCATGCACTGATCACGTGACTGAGCAAGCACTGATGACGTGGCTGTTCGGGCACTGATCACGTGTTTATAAGGCAGTGATCAGTGACTGACAGGCGCTGATCAGGGGACTGTGCACGCACTGATCAGGTGGCTGATCAGGAACTGACCACCTGACTGCGCATGCAGTGATCACGTGGCTGGTCGTTCACTGATCACGTGTTTATCATACGGTGATCACGTGACTGAGAGGCGCTGATCACGTGACTGTGCCGTCAGTGATCACGTGGCTGAGCAGGCACTGATACCGTGACTGAGCATGCACTGATCATGTGCCGGGAGCCGGGGAGGCATTCCACTCTGGACAAAGGTCATGAGGAAGGAGGCTCGGCATACGCAAATGCGGGATCGAGCCTCAGGAGTCCACCCGGATATTCTCGAGCATCTCCCCCCAAAAAACCAGAGTCTGCCTAATGTATTGCTTTGTGCTCTCACCTCTGATTTCACTGGGGGCTGTCCCCCACCACCATCTCGCTCTCTCTGTCAGAGAGTTAACTTACAGCTCCAATTCATAAAGTTTCTTGTCATTCTTCCCTTTAACTTCCAGCTGAGTCTCCATCTGGAGCGCGGAACCCACCACGCTTACTAATTATGCCTGGGCTGCTAAGACCCACTCGAGAAGGTGTCTAGGCTGAGGCACCTTTCGCCATTCGAGAGGGAGCCTGCGGCCTACGTAAGTGGTGCAAACTTCTTGTCTTGAAGTTTGATTGGTCTTCCGCGTAAACCAAGCTACTCAGTCTCTTTTCTCCACCGAATTTTCCTACTGAGCTCTCCTCATACTATTATTCTTGACATCTCTGATTAGCATATAAATAGTCGCCTAGGCCATCTCTCCTTCGAATACCCTGGATCATTTGGGGCTGGTCCCCGGCAGGTGGCGACCGAACAGGGACCTCAGGAGGCGATACTCAAAGAGCTGAGCAGACACGAACCACGCAATCAGCAGGCAATAAGCATGGAGCTCAGCAGTGACGAATCATGCTGCTCAACTGGCAATAATCAAGCACGTGACCAGGCGGGAATCACGCAGCTCAGCTGGCAATTGTCAAGCAGATGAGCCGACAGGAATCACGCAGCTCAGATGGCAATTGTCATGCAGATGAGCCGGCAGGAATCACGCAGCTCAGCAGGCCCTGATCACGTGACTCTGCAGGCACTGATCACGTGGCTGATCAAGTCCAGATCACGTGACTGAGCATGCACTGATCACGTGGCTATCATGCACTGATGACGTGACTGCGCATGCACTGATGACGTGGCTGATCGGGCACTGATCACATGGCTCATCATGCACTGATCACGTGTTTATCAGGCAATGATCAGTGACTGACAGGCGCTGATCATGGGACTGTGCACGCACTGATCACGTGGCTATCATGCACTGATCACGTGACTGCGCAAGCACTGATGACGTGGCTGTTCGGGCACTGATCACGTGTTTATAAGGCAGTGATCAGTGACTGACAGGCGCTGATCAGGGGACTGTGCACGCACTGATCAGGTGGCTGATCAGGAACTGACCACCTGACCGCGCATGCAGTGATCACGTGGCTGGTCGTTCACTGATCACGTGTTTATCATACGGTGATCACGTGACTGAGAGGCGCTGATCACGTGACTGTGCCGTCAGTGATCACGTGGCTGAGCAGGCACTGATACCGTGACTGAGCATGCACTGATCATGTGCCGGGAGCCGGGGAGGCATTCCACTCTGGACAAAGGTCATGAGGAAGGAGGCTCGGCATACGCAAATGCGGGATCGAGCCTCAGGAGTCCACCCGGATATTCTCGAGCATCTCCCCCCAAAAAAACCGGAGTCTGCCTAATGTATTGCTTTGTGCTCTCACCTCTGATTTCACTGGGGGCTGTCCCCCACCACCATCTCGCTCTCTCTGTCAGAGAGTTAACTTACAGCTCCAATTCATAAAGTTTCTTGTCATTCTTCCCTTTAACTTCCAGCTGAGTCTCCATCTGGAGCGCGGAACCCACCACGCTTACTAATTATGCCTGGGCTGCTAAGACCCACTCGAGAAGGTGTCTAGGCTGAGGCACCTTTCGCTATTCGAGAGGGCGCCTGCGGCCTACGTAAGTGGTGCAAACTTCTTGTCTTGAAATTTGATTGGTCTTCCGCGTAAACCAAGCTACTCAGTCTCTTTTCTCCACCGAATTTTCCTACTGAGCTCTCCTCATACTATTATTCTTGACATCTCTGATTAGCATATAAATAGTCGCCTAGGCCATCTCTCCTTCGAATACCCTGGATCAGTTGGGGCTGGTCCCCGGCAGGTGGCGACCGAACAGGGACCTCAGGAGGCGATACTCAAAGAGCTGAGCAGACACGAACCACGCAATCAGCAGGCAATAAGCATGGAGCTCAGCAGTGACGAATCATGCTGCTCAACTGGCAATAGTCAAGCACGTGACCAGGCGGGAATCACGCAGCTCAGCTGCCAATTGTCATGCAGATGAGCCGGCAGGAATCACGCAGCTCAGCAGGCCCTGATCACGTGACTCTGCAGGCACTGATCACGTGGCTGATCAAGTCCAGATCACGTGACTGAGCATGCACTGATCACGTGGCTATCATGCACTGATTACGTGACTGCGCATGCACTGATGACGTGGCTGATCAGGCACTGATCACATGGCTCATCATGCACTGATCACGTGTTTATCAGGCAATGATCAGTGACTGACAGGCGCTGATCATGGGACTGTGCACGCACTGATCACGTGGCTATCATGCACTGATCACGTGACTGCGCAAGCACTGATGACGTGGCTGTTCGGGCACTGATCACGTGTTTATAAGGCAGTGATCAGTGACTGACAGGCGCTGATCAGGGGACTGTGCACGCACTGATCAGGTGGCTGATCAGGAACTGACCACCTGACTGCGCATGCAGTGATCACGTGGCTGGTCGTTCACTGATCACATGTTTATCATACGGTGATCACGTGACTGAGAGGCGCTGATCACGTGACTGTGCCGTCAGTGATCACGTGGCTGAGCAGGCACTGATACCGTGACTGAGCATGCACTGATCATGTGCCGGGAGCCGGGGAGGCATTCCACTCTGGACAAAGGTCATGAGGAAGGAGGCTCGGCATACGCAAATGCGGGATCGAGCCTCAGGAGTCCACCCGGATATTCTCGAGCATCTCCCCCCAAAAAAACCGGAGTCTGCCTAATGTATTGCTTTGTGCTCTCACCTCTGATTTCACTGGGGGCTGTCCCCCACCACCATCTCGCTCTCTCTGTCAGAGAGTTAACTTACAGCTCCAATTCATAAAGTTTCTTGTCATTCTTCCCTTTAACTTCCAGCTGAGTCTCCATCTGGAGCGCGGAACCCACCACGCTTACTAATTATGCCTGGGCTGCTAAGACCCACTCGAGAAGGTGTCTAGGCTGAGGCACCTTTCGCCATTCGAGAGGGAGCCTGCGGCCTACGTAAGTGGTGCAAACTTCTTGTCTTGAAGTTTGATTGGTCTTCCGCGTAAACCAAGCTCCTCAGTCTCTTTTCTCCACCGAATTTTCCTACTGAGCTCTCCTCATACTATTATTCTTGACATCTCTGATTAGCATATAAATAGTCGCCTAGGCCATCTCTCCTTCGAATACCCTGGATCAGTTGGGGCTGGTCCCCGGCAGGTGGCGACCGAACAGGGACCTCAGGAGGCGATACTCAAAGAGCTGAGCAGACACGAACCACGCAATCAGCAGGCAATAAGCATGGAGCTCAGCAGTGACGAATCATGCTGCTCAACTGGCAATAATCAAGCACGTGACCAGGCAGGAATCACGCAGCTCAGCTGGCAATTGTCAAGCAGATGAGCCGACAGGAATCACGCAGCTCAGATGGCAATTGTCATGCAGATGAGCCGGCAGGAATCACGCAGCTCAGCAGGCCCTGATCACGTGACTCTGCAGGCACTGATCACGTGGCTGATCAAGTCCAGATCACGTGACTGAGCAGGCACTGATCACGTGGCTATCATGCACTGATGACGTGACTGCGCATGCACTGATGACGTGGCTGATCGGGCACTGCTCACATGGCTCATCATGCACTGATCACGTGTTTCTCAGGCAATGATCAGTGACTGACAGGCGCTGATCATGGGACTGTGCACGCACTGATCACGTGGCTATCATGCACTGATCACGTGACTGCGCATGCACTGATGACGTGGCTGTTCGGGCACTGATCACGGGTTTATCAGGCAGTGATCAGTGACTGACAGGCGCTGATCAGGGGACTGTGCACGCACTGATCAGGTGGCTGATCAGGAACTGACCACCTGACCGCGCATGCAGTGATCACCTGGCTGGTCGTTCACTGATCACGTGTTTATCATACGGTGATCACGTGACTGAGAGGCGCTGATCACGTGACTGTGCCGTCAGTGATCACGTGGCTGAGCAGGCACTGATATCGTGACTGAGCATGCACTGATCATGTGCCGGGAGCCGGGGAGGCATTCCACTCTGGACAAAGGTCATGAGGAAGGAGGCTCGGCATACGCAAATGCGGGATCGAGCCTCAGGAGTCCACCCGGATATTCTCGAGCATCTCCCCCCAAAAAAACCGGAGTCTGCCTACTGTATTGCTTTGTGCTCTCACCTCTGATTTCACTGGGGGCTGTCCCCCACCACCATCTCGCTCTCTCTGTCAAAGAGGTAACTTACAGCTCCAATTCATAAAGTTCCTTGTCATTCTTCCCTTTAACTTCCAGCTGAGTCTCCATCTGGAGCGCGGAACCCACCACGCTTCCTAATTATGCCTGGGCTGCTAAGACCCACTCGAGAAGGTGTCTAGGCTGAGGCACCTTTCGCCATTCGAGAGGGCGCCTGCGGCCTACGAAAGTGGTGCAAACTTCTTGTCTTGAAGTTTGATTGGTCTTCCGCGTAAACCAAGCTCCTCAGTCTCTTTTCTCCACCGAATTTTCCTACTGAGCTCTCCTCATACTATTATTCTTGACATCTCTGATTAGCATATAAATAGTCGCCTAGGCCATCTCTCCTTCGAATACCCTGGATCAGTTGGGGCTGGTCCCCAGCAGGTGGCGACCGAACAGGGACCTCAGGAGGCAATACTCAAAGAGCTGAGCAGACAGGAACCACGCAATCAGCAGGCAATAAGCATGGAGCTCAGCAGTGACGAATCATGCTGCTCAACTGGCAATAATCAAGCACGTGACCAGGCAGGAATCACGCAGCTCAGCTGGCAATTGTCAAGCAGATGAGCCGACAGGAATCACGCAGCTCAGATGGCAATTGTCATGCAGATGAGCCGGCAGGAATCACGCAGCTCAGCAGGCCCTGATCACGTGACTCTGCAGGCACTGATCACGTGGCTGATCAAGTCCAAATCACGTGACTGAGCAGGCACTGATCACGTGGCTATCATGCACTGATGGCGTGACTGCGCATGCACTGATGACGTGGCTGATCGGGCACTGATCACATGGCTCATCATGCACTGATCACGTGTTTCTCAGGGAATGATCAGTGACTGACAGGCGCTGAACATGGGACTGTGCACGCACTGATCACGTGGCTATCATGCACTGATCACGTGACTGCGCATGCACTGATGACGTGGCTGTTCGGGCACTGATCACGGGTTTATCAGGCAGTGATCAGTGACTGACAGGCGCTGATCAGGGGACTGTGCACGCATTGATCAGGTGGCTGATCAGGAACTGACCACCTGACCGCGCATGCAGTGATCACCTGGCTGGTCGTTCACTGATAACGTGTTTATCATACGGTGATCACATGACTGAGAGGCGCTGATCACGTGACTGTGCCGTCAGTGATCACGTGGCTGAGCAGGCACTGATATCGTGACTGAGCATGCACTGATCATGTGCCGGGAGCCGGGGAGGCATTCCACTCTGGACAAAGGTCATGAGGAAGGAGGCTCGGCATACGCAAATGCGGGATCGAGCCTCAGGAGTCCACCTGGATATTCTCGAGCATCTCCCCCCCCAAAAAACCGGAGTCTGCCTACTGTATTGCTTTGTGCTCTCACCTCTGATTTCACTGGGGGCTGTCCCCCACCACCATCTCGCTCTCTCTGTCAAAGAGGTAACTTACAGCTCCAATTCATAAAGTTCCTTGTCATTCTTCCCTTTAACTTCCAGCTGAGTCTCCATCTGGAGCGTGGAACCCACCACGCTTCCTAATTATGCCTGGGCTGCTAAGACCCACTCGAGAAGGTGTCTAGGCTGAGGCACCTTTCGCCATTCGAGAGGGCGCCTGCGGCCTACGTAAGTGGTGCAAACTTCTTGTCTTGAAGTTTGATTGGTCTTCCGCGTAAACCAAGCTCCTCAGTCTCTTTTCTCCACCGAATTTTCCTACTGAGCTCTCCTCATACTATTATTCTTGACATCTCTGATTAGCATATAAATAGTCGCCTAGGCCATCTCTCCTTCGAATACCCTGGATCAGTTGGGGCTGGTCCCCGGCAGGTGGCGACCGAACAGGGACCTCAGGAGGCAATACTCAAAGAGCTGAGCAGACACGAACCACGCAATCAGCAGGCAATAAGCATGGAGCTCAGCAGTGACGAATCATGCTGCTCAACTGGCAATAATCAAGCACGTGACCAGGCAGGAATCACGCAGCTCAGCTGGCAATTGTCAAGCAGATGAGCCGACAGGAATCACGCAGCTCAGATGGCAATTGTCATGCAGATGAGCCGGCAGGAATCACGCAGCTCAGCAGGCCCTGATCACGTGACTCTGCAGGCACTGATCACGTGGCTGATCAAGTCCAGATCACGTGACTGAGCAGGCACTGATCACGTGGCTATCATGCACTGTTGACGTGACTGCGCATGCACTGATGACGTGGCTGATCGGGCACTGATCACATGGCTCATCATGCACTGATCACGTGTTTCTCAGGCAATGATCAGTGACTGACAGGCGCTGATCATGGGACTGTGCACGCACTGATCACGTGGCTATCATGCACTGATCACGTGACTGCGCATGCACTGATGACGTGGCTGTTCGGGCACTGATCACGGGTTTATCAGGCAGTGATCAGTGACTGACAGGCGCTGATCAGGGGACTGTGCACGCACTGATCAGGTGGCTGATCAGGAACTGACCACCTGACCGCGCATGCAGTGATCACCTGGCTGGTCGTTCACTGATCACGTGTTTATCATATGGTGATCACGTGACTGAGAGGCGCTGATCACGTGACTGTGCCGACAGTGATCACGTGGCTGAGCAGGCACTGATATCGTGACTGAGCATGCACTGATCATGTGCCGGGAGCCGGGGAGGCATTCCACTCTGGACAAAGGTCATGAGGAAGGAGGCTCGGCATACGCAAATGCGGGATCGAGCCTTAGGAGTCCACCCGGATATTCTCGAGCATCTCCCCCCAAAAAACCGGAGTCTGCCTACTGTATTGCTTTGTGCTCTCACCTCTGATTTCACTGGGGGCTGTCCCCCACCACCATCTCGCTCTCTCTGTCAAAGAGGTAACTTACAGCTCCAATTCATAAAGTTCCTTGTCATTCTTCCCTTTAACTTCCAGCTGAGTCTCCATCTGGAGCGCAGAACCCACCACGCTTCCTAATTATGCCTGGGCTGCTAAGACCCACTCGAGAAGGTGTCTAGGCTGAGGCACCTTTCGCCATTCGAGAGGGCGCCTGCGGCCTACGTAAGTGGTGCAAACTTCTTGTCTTGAAGTTTGATTGGTCTTCCGCGTAAACCAAGCTCCTCAGTCTCTTTTCTCCACCGAATTTTCCTACAGAGCTCTCCTCATACTATTATTCTTGACATCTCTGATTAGCATATAAATAGTCGCCTAGGCCATCTCTCCTTCGAATACCCTGGATCAGTTGGGGCTGGTCCCCGGCAGGTGGCGACCGAACAGGGACCTCAGGAGGCAATACTCAAAGAGCTGAGCAGACACGAACCACGCAATCAGCAGGCAATAAGCATGGAGCTCAGCAGTGACGAATCATGCTGCTCAACTGGCAATAATCAAGCACGTGACCAGGCAGGAATCACGCAGCTCAGCTGGCAATTGTCAAGCAGATGAGCCGACAGGAATCACGCAGCTCAGATGGCAATTGTCATGCAGATGAGCCGGCAGGAATCACGCAGCTCAGCAGGCCCTGATCACGTGACTCTGCAGGCACTGATCACGTGGCTGATCAAGTCCAGATCACGTGACTGAGCATGCACTGATCACGTGGCTATCATGCACTGATGACGTGACTACGCATGCACTGATGACGTGGCTGATCGGGCACTGATCACATGGCTCATCATGCACTGATCACGTGTTTCTCAGGCAATGATCAGTGACTGACAGGCGCTGATCATGGGACTGTGCACGCACTGATCACGTGGCTATCATGCACTGATCACGTGACTGCGCATGCACTGATGACGTGGCTGTTCGGGCACTGATCACGGGTTTATCAGGCAGTGATCAGTGACTGACAGGCGCTGATCAGGGGACTGTGCACGCACTGATCAGGTGGCTGATCAGGAACTGACCACCTGACCGCGCATGCAGTGATCACCTGGCTGGTCGTTCACTGATCACGTGTTTATCATACGGTGGTCACGTGACTGAGAGGCGCTGATCACGTGGCTGAGCAGGCACTGATATCGTGACTGAGCATGCACTGATCATGTGCCGGGAGCCGGGGAGGCATTCCACTCTGGACAAAGGTCATGAGGAAGGAGGCTCGGCATACGCAAATGCGGGATCGAGCCTCAGGAGTCCACCCGGATATTCTCGAGCATCTCCCCCCAAAAAACCGGAGTCTGCTTACTGTATTGCTTTGTGCTCTCACCTCTGATTTCACTGGGGGCTGTCCCCCACCACCATCTCGCTCTCTCTGTCAAAGAGGTAACTTACAGCTCCAATTCATAAAGTTCCTTGTCATTCTTCCCTTTAACTTCCAGCTGAGTCTCCATCTGGAGCGCGGAACCCACCACGCTTACTAATTATGCCTGGGCTGCTAAGACCCACTCGAGAAGGTGTCTAGGGTGAGGCACCTTTCGCTATTCGAGAGGGCGCCTGCGGCCTACGTAAGTGGTGCAAACTTCTTGTCTTGAAGTTTGATTGGTCTTCCGCGTAAACCAAGCTACTCAGTCTCTATTCTCCACAGAATTTTCCTACTGAGCTCTCCTCATACTATTATTCTAGACATCTCTGATTAGCATATAAATAGTCGCCTAGGCCATCTCTCCTTCGAATACCCTGGATCAGTTGGGGCTGGTCCCCGGCAGGTGGCGACCGAACAGGGACCTCAGGAGGCAATACTCAAAGAGCTGAGCAGACACGAACCACGCAATCAGCAGGCAATAAGCATGGAGCTCAGCAGTGACGGATCATGCTGCTCAACTGGCAATAATCAAGCACGTGACCAGGCAGGAATCACGCAGCTCAGCTGGCAATTGTCAAGCAGATGAGCCGACAGGAATCACGCAGCTCAGCTGCCAATTGTCATGCAGATGAGCCGGCAGGAATCACGCAGCTCAGCAGGCCCTGATCACGTGACTCTGCAGGCACTGATCACGTGGCTGATCAAGTCCAGATCACGTGACTGAGCATGCACTGATCACGTGGCTATCATGCACTGATGACGGGACTGCGCATGCACTGATGACGTGGCTGATCGGGCACTGATCACATGGCTCATCATGCACTGATCACGTGTTTATCAGGCAATGATCAGTGACTGACAGGCGCTGATCATGGGACTGTGCACGCACTGATCACGTGGCTATCATGCACTGATCACGTGACTGCGCATGCACTGATGACGTGGCTGTTCGGGCACTGATCACGTGTTTATCAGGCAGTGATCAGTGACTGACAGGCGCTGATCAGGGGACTGTGCACGCACTGATCAGGTGGCTGATCAGGAACTGACCACCTGACCGCGCATGCAGTGATCACGTGGCTGGTTGTTCACTGATCACGTGTTTATCATACGGTGATCACGTGACTGGGAAGCGCTGATCACGTGACTGTGCCGTCAGTGATCACGTGGCTGAGCAGGCACTGATATCGTGACTGAGCATGCACTGATCATGTGCCGGGAGCCGGGGAGGCATTCCACTCTGGACAAAGGTCATGAGGAAGGAGGCTCGGCATACGCAAATGCGGGATCGAGCCTCAGGAGTCCACCCGGATGTTCTCGAGCATCTCCCCCAAAAAAACCGGAGTCTGCCTACTGTATTGCTTTGTGCTCTCACCTCTGATTTCACTGGGGGCTGTCCCCCACTACCATCTCGCTCTCTCTGTCAAAGAGTTAACTTAGAGCTCCAATTCATAAAGTTCCTTGTCATTCTTCCCTTTAACTTCCAGCTGAGTCTCCATCTGGAGCGCGGAACCCACCACGCTTACTAATTATGCCTGGGCTGCTAAGACCCACTCGAGAAGGTGTCTAGGGTGAGGCACCTTTCGCTATTCGAGAGGGCGCCTGCGGCCTACGTAAGTGGTGCAAACTTCTTGTCTTGAAGTTTGATTGGTCTTCCGCGTAAACCAAGCTACTCAGTCTCTTTTCTCCACCGAATTTTCCTACTGAGCTCTCCTCATACTATTATTCTTGACATCTCTGATTAGCATATAAATAGTCGCCTAGGCCATCTCTCCTTCGAATACCCTGGATCAGTTGGGGCTGGTCCCCGGCAGGTGGCGACCGAACAGGGACCTCAGGAGGCAATACTCAAAGAGCTGAGCAGACACGAACCACGCAATCAGCAGGCAATAAGCATGGAGCTCAGCAGTGACGAATCATGCTGCTCAACTGGCAATAATCAAGCACGTGACCAGGCAGGAATCACGCAGCTCAGCTGGCAATTGTCAAGCAGATGAGCCGACAGGAATCACGCAGCTCAGATGGCAATTGTCATGCAGATGAGCCGGCAGGAATCACGCAGCTCAGCAGGCCCTGATCACGTGACTCTGCAGGCACTGATCACGTGGCTGATCAAGTCCAGATCACGTGACTGAGCATGCACTGATCACGTGGCTATCATGCACTGATGACGTGACTGCGCATGCACTGATGACGTGGCTGATCGGGCACTGATCACATGGCTCATCATGCACTGATCACGTGTTTCTCAGGCAATGATCAGTGACTGACAGGCGCTGATCATGGGACTGTGCACGCACTGATCACGTGGCTATCATGCACTGATCACGTGACTGCGCATGCACTGATGACGTGGCTGTTCGGGCACTGATCACGGGTTTATCAGGCAGTGATCAGTGACTGACAGGCGCTGATCAGGGGACTGTGCACGCACTGATCAGGTGGCTGATCAGGAACTGACCACCTGACCGCGCATGCAGTGATCACGTGGCTGGTCGTTCACTGATCACGTGTTTATTATACGGTGATCACGTGACTGAGAGGCGCTGATCACGTGACTGTGCCGTCAGTGATCACGTGGCTGAGCAGGCACTGATATCGTGACTGAGCATGCACTGATCATGTGCCGGGAGCCGGGGAGGCATTCCACTCTGGACAAAGGTCATGAGGAAGGAGGCTCGGCATACGCAAATGCGGGATCGAGCCTCAGGAGTCCACCCGGATATTCTCGAGCTTCTCCCCCCAAAAAAAACCGGAGTCTGCCTACTGTATTGCTTTGTGCTCTCACCTCTGATTTCACTGGGGGCTGTCCCCCACCACCATCTCGCTCTCTCTGTCAAAGAGTTAACTTACAGCTCCAATTCATAAAGTTCCTTGTCATTCTTCCCTTTAACTTCCAGCTGAGTCTCCATCTGAAGCGCGGAACCCACCACGCTTACTAATTATGCCTGGGCTGCTAAGACCCACTCGAGAAGGTGTCTAGGGTGAGGCACCTTTCGCCATTCGAGAGGGCGCCTGCGGCCTTCGTAAGTGGTGCAAACTTCTTGTCTTGAAGTTTGATTGGTCTTCCGCGTAAACCAAGCTACTCAGTCTCTTTTCTCCACCGAATTTTCCTACTGAGCTCTCCTCATACTATTATTCTTGACATCTCTGATTAGCATATAAATAGTCGCCTAGGCCATCTCTCCTTCGAATACCCTGGATCAGTTGGGGCTGGTCCCCGGCAGGTGGCGACCGAACAGGGACCTCAGGAGGCAATGCTCAAAGAGCTGAGCAGACACGAACCACGCAATCAGCAGGCAATAAGCATGGAGCTCAGCAGTGACGAATCATGCTGCTCAACTGGCAACAATCAAGCACGTGACCAGGCAGGAATCACGCAGCTCAGCTGGCAATTGTCAAGCAGATGAGCCGACAGGAATCACGCAGCTCAGCTGGCAATTGTCATGCAGATGAGCCGGCAGGAATCACGCAGCTCAGCAGGCCCTGATCACGTGACTCTGCAGGCACTGATCACGTGGCTGATCAAGTCCAGATCACGTGACTGAGCATGCACTGATCACGTGGCTATCATGCACTGATGACGTGACTGCGCATGCACTGATGACGTGGCTGATCGGGCACTGATCACATGGCTCATCATGCACTGATCACGTGTTTATCAGGCAATGATCAGTGACTGACAGGCGCTGATCATGGGACTGTGCACGCACTGATCACGTGGCTATCATGCACTGATCACGTGACTGCGCATGCACTGATGACGCGGCTGTTCGGGCACTGATCACGTGTTTATCAGGCAGTGATCAGTGACTGACAGGCGCTGATCAGGGGACTGTGCACGCACTGATCAGGTGGCTGATCAGGAACTGACCACCTGACCGCGCATGCAGTGATCACGTGGCTGGTCGTTCACTGATCACGTGTTTATCATACGGTGATCACGTGACTGAGAGGCGCTGATCACGTGACTGTGCCGTCAGTGATCACGTGGCTGAGCAGGCACTGATATCGTGACTGAGCATGCACTGATCATGTGCCGGGAGCCGGGGAGGCATTCCACTCTGGACAAAGGTCATGAGGAAGGAGGCTCGGCATACGCAAATGCGGGATCGAGCCTCAGGAGTCCACCCGGATGTTCTCGAGCATCTCCCCCCAAAAAAACCGGAGTCTGCCTACTGTATTGCTTTGTGCTCTCACCTCTGATTTCACTGGGGGCTGTCCCCCACCACCATCTCGCTCTCTCTGTCAAAGAGTTAACTTACAGCTCCAATTCATAAAGTTCCTTGTCATTCTTCCCTTTAACTTCCAGCTGAGTCTCCATCTGGAGCGCGGAACCCACCACGCTTACTAATTATGCCTGGGCTGCTAAGACCCACTCGAGAAGGTGTCTAGGGTGAGGCACCTTTCGCTATTCGAGAGGGCGCCTGCGGCCTACGTAAGTGGTGCAAACTTCTTGTCTTGAAGTTTGATTGGTCTTCCGCGTAAACCAAGCTACTCAGTCTCTTTTCTCCACCGAATTTTCCTACTGAGCTCTCCTCATACTATTATTCTTGACATCTCTGATTAGCATATAAATAGTCGCCTAGGCCATCTCTCCTTCGAATACCCTGGATCAGTTGGGGCTGGTCCCCGGTAGGTGGCGACCGAACAGGGACCTCAGGAGGCAATACTCAAAGAGCTGAGCAGACACGAACCACGCAATCAGCAGGCAATAAGCATGGAGCTCAGCAGTGACGAATCATGCTGCTCAACTGGCAATAATCAAGCACGTGACCAGGCAGGAATCACGCAGCTCAGCTGGCAATTGTCAAGCAGATGAGCCGACAGGAATCACGCAGCTCAGCTGGCAATTGTCATGCAGATGAGCCGGCAGGAATCACGCAGCTCAGCAGGCCCTGATCACGTGACTCTGCAGGCACTGATCACGTGGCTGATCAAGTCCAGATCACGTGACTGAGCATGCACTGATCACGTGGCTATCATGCACTGATGACGTGACTGCGCATGCACTGATGACGTGGCTGATCGGGCACTGATCACATGGCTCATCATGCACTGATCACGTGTTTATCAGGCAATGATCAGTGACTGACAGGCGCTGATCATGGGACTGTGCACGCACTGATCACGTGGCTATCATGCACTGATCACGTGACTGCGCATGCACTGATGACGTGGCTGTTCGGGCACTGATCACGTGTTTATCAGGCAGTGATCAGTGACTGACAGGCGCTGATCAGGGGACTGTGCACGCACTGATCAGGTGGCTGATCAGGAACTGACCACCTGACCGCGCATGCAGTGATCACGTGGCTGGTCGTTCACTGATCACGTGTTTATCATACGGTGATCACGTGACTGAGAGGCGCTGATCACGTGACTGTGCCGTCAGTGATCACGTGGCTGAGCAGGCACTGATATCGTGACTGAGCATGCACTGATCATGTGCCGGGAGCCGGGGAGGCATTCCACTCTGGACAAAGGTCATGAGGAAGGAGGCTCGGCATACGCAAATGCGGGATCGAGCCTCAGGAGTCCACCCGGATATTCTCGAGCATCTCCCCCAAAAAACCGGAGTCTGCCTACTGTATTGCTTTGTGCTCTCACCTCTGATTTCACTGGGGGCTGTCCCCCACCACCATCTCGCTCTCTCTGTCAAAGAGTTAACTTACAGCTCCAATTCATAAAGTTCCTTGTCATTCTTCCCTTTAACTTCCAGCTGAGTCTCCATCTGGAGCGCGGAACCCACCACGCTTACTAATTATGCCTGGGCTGCTAAGACCCACTCGAGAAGGTGTCTAGGGTGAGGCACCTTTCGGTATTCGAGAGGGCGCCTGCGGCCTACGTAAGTGGTGCAAACTTCTTGTCTTGAAGTTTGATTGGTCTTCCGCGTAAACCAAGCTACTCAGTCTCTTTTCTCCACCGAATTTTCCTACTGAGCTCTCCTCATACTATTATTCTTGACATCTCTGATTAGCATATAAATAGTCGCCTAGGCCATCTCTCCTTCGAATACCCTGGATCAGTTGGGGCTGGTCCCCGGCAGGTGGCGACCGAACAGGGACCTCAGGAGGCAATACTCAAAGAGCTGAGCAGACACGAACCACGCAATCAGCAGGCAATAAGCATGGAGCTCAGCAGTGACGAATCATGCTGCTCAACTGGCAACAATCAAGCACGTGACCAGGCAGGAATCACGCAGCTCAGCTGGCAATTGTCAAGCAGATGAGCCGACAGGAATCACGCAGCTCAGCTGGCAATTGTCATGCAGATGAGCCGGCAGGAATCACGCAGCTCAGCAGGCCCTGATCACGTGACTCTGCAGGCACTGATCACGTGGCTGATCAAGTCCAGATCACGTGACTGAGCATGCACTGATCACGTGGCTATCATGCACTGATGACGTGACTGCGCATGCACTGATGACGTGGCTGATCGGGCACTGATCACATGGCTCATCATGCACTGATCACGTGTTTATCAGGCAATGATCAGTGACTGACAGGCGCTGATCATGGGACTGTGCACGCACTGATCACGTGGCTATCATGCACTGATCACGTGACTGCGCATGCACTGATGACGTGGCTGTTCGGGCACTGATCACGTGTTTATCAGGCAGTGATCAGTGACTGACAGGCGCTGATCAGGGGACTGTGCACGCACTGATCAGGTGGCTGATCAGGAACTGACCACCTGACCGCGCATGCAGTGATCACGTGGCTGGTCGTTCACTGATCACGTGTTTATCATACGGTGATCACGTGACTGAGAGGCGCTGATCACGTGACTGTGCCGTCAGTGATCACGTGGCTGAGCAGGCACTGATATCGTGACTGAGCATGCACTGATCATGTGCCGGGAGCCGGGGAGGCATTCCACTCTGGACAAAGGTCATGAGGAAGGAGGCTCGGCATACGCAAATGCGGGATCGAGCCTCAGGAGTCCACCCGGATATTCTCGAGCATCTCCCCCAAAACCGGAGTCTGCCTACTGTATTGCTTTGTGCTCTCACCTCTGATTTCACTGGGGGCTGTCCCCCACCACCATCTCGCTCTCTCTGTCAAAGAGGTAACTTACAGCTCCAATTCATAAAGTTCCTTGTCATTCTTCCCTTTAACTTCCAGCTGAGTCTCCATCTGGAGCGCGGAACCCACCACGCTTACTAATTATGCCTGGGCTGCTAAGACCCACTCGAGAAGGTGTCTAGGGTGAGGCACCTTTCGCCATTCGAGAGGGCGCCTGCGGCCTACGTAAGTGGTGCAAACTTCTTGTCTTGAAGTTTGATTGGTCTTCCGCGTAAACCAAGCTACTCAGTCTCTTTTCTCCACCGAATTTTCCTACTGAGCTCTCCTCATACTATTATTCTTGACATCTCTGATTAGCATATAAATAGTCGCCTAGGCCATCTCTCCTTCGAATACCCTGGATCAGTTGGGGCTGGTCCCCGGCAGGTGGCGACCGAACAGGGACCTCAGGAGGCAATACTCAAAGAGCTGAGCAGACACGAACCACGCAATCAGCAGGCAATAAGCATGGAGCTCAGCAGTGACGAATCATGCTGCTCAACTGGCAATAATCAAGCACGTGACCAGGCAGGAATCACGCAGCTCAGCTGGCAATTGTCAAGCAGATGAGCCGACAGGAATCACGCAGCTCAGATGCAATTGTCATGCAGATGAGCCGGCAGGAATCACGCAGCTCAGCAGGCCCTGATCACGTGACTCTGCAGGCACTGATCACGTGGCTGATCAAGTCCAGATCACGTGACTGAGCATGCACTGATCACGTGGCTATCATGCACTGATGACGTGACTGATGCACTGATGACGTGGCTGATCGGGCACTGATCACATGGCTCATCATGCACTGATCACGTGTTTATCAGGCAATGATCAGTGACTGACAGGCGCTGATCATGGGACTGATCACGTGATGATCACTGATCACGTGATCGCACTGATGACGTGCTGTTCGGGCACTGCACATCAGGCAGTGATCAGTGACTGACTGGCGCTGATCAGGGGACTGTGCACGCACTGATCAGGTGGCTGATCAGGAACTGACCACCTGACTGCAGTGATCACGTGGCACTGATCACGTGTTTATCATACGGTGATCACGTGACTGAGAGGCGCTGATCACGTGACTGTGCCGTCAGTGATCACGTGGCTGAGCAGGCACTGATATCGTGACTGAGCATGCACTGATCATGTGCCGGGAGCCGGGGAGGCATTCCACTCTGGACAAAGGTCATGAGGAAGGAGGCTCGGCATACGCAAATGCGGGATCGAGCCTCAGGAGTCCACCCGGATATTCTCGAGCATCTCCCCCCAAAAAACCGGAGTCTGCCTACTGTATTGCTTTGTGCTCTCACCTCTGATTTCACTGGGGGCTGTCCCCCACCACCATCTCGCTCTCTCTGTCAAAGAGTTAACTTACAGCTCCAATTCATAAAGTTCCTTGTCATTCTTCCCTTTAACTTCCAGCTGAGTCTCCATCTGGAGCGCGGAACCCACCACGCTTACTAATTATGCCTGGGCTGCTAAGACCCACTCGAGAAGGTGTCTAGGGTGAGGCACCTTTCGCTATTCGAGAGGGCGCCTGCGGCCTACGTAAGTGGTGCAAACTTCTTGTCTTGAAGTTTGATTGGTCTTCCGCGTAAACCAAGCTACTCAGTCTCTTTTCTCCACCGAATTTTCCTACTGAGCTCTCCTCATACTATTATTCTTGACATCTCTGATTAGCATATAAATAGTCGCCTAGGCCATCTCTCCTTCGAATACCCTGGATCAGTTGGGGCTGGTCCCCGGCAGGTGGCGACCGAACAGGGACCTCAGGAGGCAATACTCAAAGAGCTGAGCAGACACGAACCACGCAATCAGCAGGCAATAAGCATGGAGCTCAGCAGTGACGAATCATGCTGCTCAACTGGCAATAATCAAGCACGTGACCAGGCAGGAATCACGCAGCTCAGCTGGCAATTGTCAAGCAGATGAGCCGACAGGAATCACGCAGCTCAGCTGGCAATTGTCATGCAGATGAGCCGGCAGGAATCACGCAGCTCAGCAGGCCCTGATCACGTGACTCTGCAGGCACTGATCACGTGGCTGATCAAGTCCAGATCACGTGACTGAGCATGCACTGATCACGTGGCTATCATGCACTGATGACGTGACTGTGCATGCACTGATGACGTGGCTGATCGGGCACTGATCACATGGCTCATCATGCACTGATCACGTGTTTATCAGGCAATGATCAGTGACTGACAGGCGCTGATCATGGGACTGTGCACGCACTGATCACGTGGCTATCATGCACTGATCACGTGACTGCGCATGCACTGATGACGTGGCTGTTCGGGCACTGATCACGTGTTTATCAGGCAGTGATCAGTGACTGACAGGCGCTGATCAGGGGACTGTGCACGCACTGATCAGGTGGCTGATCAGGAACTGACCACCTGACCGCGCATGCAGTGATCACGTGGCTGGTCGCTCACTGATCACGTGTTTATCATAGGGTGATCACGTGACTGAGAGGCGCTGATCACGTGACTGTGCCGTCAGTGATCACGTGGCTGAGCAGGCACTGATATCGTGACTGAGCATGCACTGATCATGTGCCGGGAGCCGGGGAGGCATTCCACTCTGGACAAAGGTCATGAGGAAGGAGGCTCGGCATACGCAAATGCGGGATCGAGCCTCAGGAGTCCACCCGGATATTCTCGAGCATCTCCCCCAAAAAAACCGGAGTCTGCCTACTGTATTGCTTTGTGCTCTCACCTCTGATTTCACTGGGGGCTGTCCCCCACCACCATCTCGCTCTCTCTGTCAAAGAGTTAACTTACAGCTCCAATTCATAAAGTTCCTTGTCATTCTTCCCTTTAACTTCCAGCTGAGTCTCCATCTGGAGCGCGGAACCCACCACGCTTACTAATTATGCCTGGGCTGCTAAGACCCACTCGAGAAGGTGTCTAGGGTGAGGCACCTTTCGCTATTCGAGAGGGCGCCTGCGGCCTACGTAAGTGGTGCAAACTTCTTGTCTTGAAGTTTGATTGGTCTTCCGCGTAAACCAAGCTACTCAGTCTCTTTTCTCCACCGAATTTTCCTACTGAGCTCTCCTCATACTATTATTCTTGACATCTCTGATTAGCATATAAATAGTCGCCTAGGCCATCTCTCCTTCGAATACCCTGGATCAGTTGGGGCTGGTCCCCGGCAGGTGGCGACCGAACAGGGACCTCAGGAGGCAATACTCAAAGAGCTGAGCAGACACGAACCACGCAATCAGCAGGCAATAAGCATGGAGCTCAGCAGTGACGAATCATGCTGCTCAACTGGCAATAATCAAGCACGTGACCAGGCAGGAATCACGCAGCTCAGCTGGCAATTGTCAAGCAGATGAGCCGACAGGAATCACGCAGCTCAGCTGGCAATTGTCATGCAGATGAGCCGGCAGGAATCACGCAGCTCAGCAGGCCCTGATCACGTGACTCTGCAGGCACTGATCACGTGGCTGATCAAGTCCAGATCACGTGACTGAGCATGCACTGATCACGTGGCTATCATGCACTGATGACGTGACTGCGCATGCACTGATGACGTGGCTGATCATGCACTGATCACGTGACTGATCATGCACTGATCTCGTGTTTATCAGGCAATGATCAGTGACAGGCGCTGATCATGACTGTGCACGCACTGATCACGTGGCTATCATGCACTGATCACGTGATCATGCACTGATGACGTGGCTGTTCGGGCACTGATCACGTGATCAGGCAGTGATCAGTGATGACAGGCGCTGATCAGCTGTGCACGCACTGATCACGTGGCTGATCAGGAACTGACCACCTGACCGCGCATGCAGTGATCACGTGGCTGGTCGTTCACTGATCACGTGATCATGGTGATCACAGTGATCACGTGACTGTGCGTGATCACGTGGCTGAGCAGGCACTGATATCGTGACTGAGCATGCACTGATCATGTGCCGGGAGCCGGGGAGGCATTCCACTCTGGACAAAGGTCATGAGGAAGGAGGCTCGGCATACGCAAATGCGGGATCGAGCCTCAGGAGTCCACCCGGATATTCTCGAGCATCTCCCCCCAAAACCGGAGTCTGCCTACTGTATTGCTTTGTGCTCTCACCTCTGATTTCACTGGGGGCTGTCCCCCACCACCATCTCGCTCTCTCTGTCAAAGAGTTAACTTACAGCTCCAATTCATAAAGTTCCTTGTCATTCTTCCCTTTAACTTCCAGCTGAGTCTCCATCTGGAGCGCGGAACCCACCACGCTTACTAATTATGCCTGGGCTGCTAAGACCCACTCGAGAAGGTGTCTAGGGTGAGGCACCTTTCGCTATTCGAGAGGGCGCCTGCGGCCTACGTAAGTGGTGCAAACTTCTTGTCTTGAAGTTTGATTGGTCTTCCGCGTAAACCAAGCTACTCAGTCTCTTTTCTCCACCGAATTTTCCTACTGAGCTCTCCTCATACTATTATTCTTGACATCTCTGATTAGCATATAAATAGTCGCCTAGGCCATCTCTCCTTCGAATACCCTGGATCAGTTGGGGCTGGTCCCCGGCAGGTGGCGACCGAACAGGGACCTCAGGAGGCAATACTCAAAGAGCTGAGCAGACACGAACCACGCAATCAGCAGGCAATAAGCATGGAGCTCAGCAGTGACGAATCATGCTGCTCAACTGGCAATAATCAAGCACGTGACCAGGCAGGAATCACGCAGCTCAGCTGGCAATTGTCAAGCAGATGAGCCGACAGGAATCACGCAGCTCAGCTGGCAATTGTCATGCAGATGAGCCGGCAGGAATCCCGCAGCTCAGCAGGCCCTGATCACGTGACTCTGCAGGCACTGATCACGTGGCTGATCAAGTCCAGATCACGTGACTGAGCATGCACTGATCACGTGGCTATCATGCACTGATGACGTGACTGCGCATGCACTGATGACGTGGCTGATCGGGCACTGATCACATGGCTCATCATGCACTGATCACGTGTTTATCAGGCAATGATCAGTGACTGACAGGCGCTGATCATGGGACTGTGCACGCACTGATCACGTGGCTATCATGCACTGATCACGTGACTGCGCATGCACTGATGACGTGGCTGTTCGGGCACTGATCGCGTGTTTATCAGGCAGTGATCAGTGACTGACAGGCGCTGATCAGGGGACTGTGCACGCACTGATCAGGTGGCTGATCAGGAACTGACCACCTGACCGCGCATGCAGTGATCACGTGGCTGGTCGTTCACTGATCACGTGTTTATCATACGGTGATCACGTGACTGAGAGGCGCTGATCACGTGACTGTGCCGTCAGTGATCACGTGGCTGAGCAGGCACTGATATCGTGACTGAGCATGCACTGATCATGTGCCGGGAGCCGGGGAGGCATTCCACTCTGGACAAAGGTCATGAGGAAGGAGGCTCGGCATACGCAAATGCGGGATCGAGCCTCAGGAGTCCACCCGGATATTCTCGAGCATCTCCCCCAAAAACCGGAGTCTGCCTACTGTATTGCTTTGTGCTCTCACCTCTGATTTCACTGGGGGCTGTCCCCCACCACCATCTCGCTCTCTCTGTCAAAGAGGTAACTTACAGCTCCAATTCATAAAGTTCCTTGTCATTCTTCCCTTTAACTTCCAGCTGAGTCTCCATCTGGAGCGCGGAACCCACCACGCTTACTAATTATGCCTGGGCTGCTAAGACCCACTCGAGAAGGTGTCTAGGGTGAGGCACCTTTCGCTATTCGAGAGGGCGCCTGCGGCCTACGTAAGTGGTGCAAACTTCTTGTCTTGAAGTTTGATTGGTCTTCCGCGTAAACCAAGCTACTCAGTCTCTTTTCTCCACCGAATTTTCCTACTGAGCTCTCCTCATACTATTATTCTTGACATCTCTGATTAGCATATAAATAGTCGCCTAGGCCATCTCTCCTTCGAATACCCTGGATCAGTTGGGGCTGGTCCCCGGCAGGTGGCGACCGAACAGGGACCTCAGGAGGCAATACTCAAAGAGCTGAGCAGACACGAACCACGCAATCAGCAGGCAATAAGCATGGAGCTCAGCAGTGACGAATCATGCTGCTCAACTGGCAATAATCAAGCACGTGACCAGGCAGGAATCACGCAGCTCAGCTGGCAATTGTCAAGCAGATGAGCCGACAGGAATCACGCAGCTCAGCTGGCAATTGTCATGCAGATGAGCCGGCAGGAATCACGCAGCTCAGCAGGCCCTGATCACGTGACTCTGCAGGCACTGATCACGTGGCTGATCAAGTCCAGATCACGTGACTGAGCATGCACTGATCACGTGGCTATCATGCACTGATGACGTGACTGCGCATGCACTGATGACGTGGCTGATCGGGCACTGATCACATGGCTCATCATGCACTGATCACGTGTTTATCAGGCAATGATCAGTGACTGACAGGCGCTGATCATGGGACTGTGCACGCACTGATCACGTGGCTATCATGCACTGATCACGTGACTGCGCATGCACTGATGACGTGGCTGTTCGGGCACTGATCACGTGTTTATCAGGCAGTGATCAGTGACTGACAGGCGCTGATCAGGGGACTGTGCACGCACTGATCAGGTGGCTGATCAGGAACTGACCACCTGACCGCGCATGCAGTGATCACGTGGCTGGTCGTTCACTGATCACGTGTTTATCATACGGTGATCACGTGACTGAGAGGCGCTGATCACGTGACTGTGCCGTCAGTGATCACGTGGCTGAGCAGGCACTGATATCGTGACTGAGCATGCACTGATCATGTGCCGGGAGCCGGGGAGGCATTCCACTCTGGACAAAGGTCATGAGGAAGGAGGCTCGGCATACGCAAATGCGGGATCGAGCCTCAGGAGTCCACCCGGATATTCTCGAGCATCTCCCCCCAAAAAACCGGAGTCTGCCTACTGTATTGCTTTGTGCTCTCACCTCTGATTTCACTGGGGGCTGTCCCCCACCACCATCTCGCTCTCTGTCAAAGAGTTAACTTACAGCTCCAATTCATAAAGTTCCTTGTCATTCTTCCCTTTAACTTCCAGCTGAGTCTCCATCTGGAGCGCGGAACCCACCACGCTTCTAATTATGCCTGGGCTGCTAAGACCCACTCGAGAAGGTGTCTAGGGTGAGGCACCTTTCGCCATTCGAGAGGGCGCCTGCGGCCTACGTAAGTGGTGCAAACTTCTTGTCTTGAAGTTTGATTGGTCTTCCGCGTAAACCAAGCTACTCAGTCTCTTTTCTCCACCGAATTTTCCTACTGAGCTCTCCTCATACTATTATTCTTGACATCTCTGATTAGCATATAAATAGTCGCCTAGGCCATCTCTCCTTCGAATACCCTGGATCAGTTGGGGCTGGTCCCCGGCAGGTGGCGACCGAACAGGGACCTCAGGAGGCAATACTCAAAGAGCTGAGCAGACACGAACCACGCAATCAGCAGGCAATAAGCATGGAGCTCAGCAGTGACGAATCATGCTGCTCAACTGGCAATAATCAAGCACGTGACCAGGCAGGAATCACGCAGCTCAGCTGGCAATTGTCAAGCAGATGAGCCGACAGGAATCACGCAGCTCAGATGGCAATTGTCATGCAGATGAGCCGGCAGGAATCACGCAGCTCAGCAGGCCCTGATCACGTGACTCTGCAGGCACTGATCACGTGGCTGATCAAGTCCAGATCACGTGACTGAGCATGCACTGATCACGTGGCTATCATGCACTGATGACGTGACTGCGCATGCACTGATGACGTGGCTGATCGGGCACTGATCACATGGCTCATCATGCACTGATCACGTGTTTATCAGGCAATGATCAGTGACTGACAGGCGCTGATCATGGGACTGTGCACGCACTGATCACGTGGCTATCATGCACTGATCACGTGACTGCGCATGCACTGATGACGTGGCTGTTCGGGCACTGATCACGTGTTTATCAGGCAGTGATCAGTGACTGACAGGCGCTGATCAGGGGACTGTGCACGCACTGATCAGGTGGCTGATCAGGAACTGACCACCTGACCGCGCATGCAGTGATCACGTGGCTGGTCGTTCACTGATCACGTGTTTATCATACGGTGATCACGTGACTGAGAGGCGCTGATCACGTGACTGTGCCGTCAGTGATCACGTGGCTGAGCAGGCACTGATATCGTGACTGAGCATGCACTGATCATGTGCCGGGAGCCGGGGAGGCATTCCACTCTGGACAAAGGTCATGAGGAAGGAGGCTCGGCATACGCAAATGCGGGATCGAGCCTCAGGAGTCCACCCGGATATTCTCGAGCATCTCCCCAAAAAAACCGGAGTCTGCCTACTGTATTGCTTTGTGCTCTCACCTCTGATTTCACTGGGGCTGTCCCCCACCACCATCTCGCTCTCTCTGTCAAAGAGTTAACTTACAGCTCCAATTCATAAAGTTCCTTGTCATTCTTCCCTTTAACTTCCAGCTGAGTCTCCATCTGGAGCGCGGAACCCACCACGCTTCTAATTATGCCTGGGCTGCTAAGACCCACTCGAGAAGGTGTCTAGGGTGAGGCACCTTTCGCTATTCGAGAGGCGCCTGCGGCCTACGTAAGTGGTGCAAACTTCTTGTCTTGAAGTTTGATTGGTCTTCCGCGTAAACCAAGCTACTCAGTCTCTTTTCTCCACCGAATTTTCCTACTGAGCTCTCCTCATACTATTATTCTTGACATCTCTGATTAGCATATAAATAGTCGCCTAGGCCATCTCTCCTTCGAATACCCTGGATCAGTTGGGGCTGGTCCCCGGCAGGTGGCGACCGAACAGGGACCTCAGGAGGCAATACTCAAAGAGCTGAGCAGACACGAACCACGCAATCAGCAGGCAATAAGCATGGAGCTCAGCAGTGACGAATCATGCTGCTCAACTGGCAATAATCAAGCACGTGACCAGGCAGGAATCACGCAGCTCAGCTGGCAATTGTCAAGCAGATGAGCCGACAGGAATCACGCAGCTCAGATGGCAATTGTCATGCAGATGAGCCGGCAGGAATCACGCAGCTCAGCAGGCCCTGATCACGTGACTCTGCAGGCACTGATCACGTGGCTGATCAAGTCCAGATCACGTGACTGAGCATGCACTGATCACGTGGCTATCATGCACTGATGACGTGACTGCGCATGCACTGATGACGTGGCTGATCGGGCACTGATCACATGGCTCATCATGCACTGATCACGTGTTTATCAGGCAATGATCAGTGACTGACAGGCGCTGATCATGGGACTGTGCACGCACTGATCACGTGGCTATCATGCACTGATCACGTGACTGCGCATGCACTGATGACGTGGCTGTTCGGGCACTGATCACGTGTTTATCAGGCAGTGATCAGTGACTGACAGGCGCTGATCAGGGGACTGTGCACGCACTGATCAGGTGGCTGATCAGGAACTGACCACCTGACCGCGCATGCAGTGATCACGTGGCTGGTCGTTCACTGATCACGTGTTTATCATACGGTGATCACGTGACTGAGAGGCGCTGATCACGTGACTGTGCCGTCAGTGATCACGTGGCTGAGCAGGCACTGATATCGTGACTGAGCATGCACTGATCATGTGCCGGGAGCCGGGGAGGCATTCCACTCTGGACAAAGGTCATGAGGAAGGAGGCTCGGCATACGCAAATGCGGGATCGAGCCTCAGGAGTCCACCCGGATATTCTCGAGCTCTCCCCCAAAAACCAGAGTCTGCCTACTGTATTGCTTTGTGCTCTCACCTCTGATTTCACTGGGGGCTGTCCCCCACCACCATCTCGCTCTCTCTGTCAAAGAGTTAACTTACAGCTCCAATTCATAAAGTTCCTTGTCATTCTTCCCTTTAACTTCCAGCTGAGTCTCCATCTGGAGCGCGGAACCCACCACGCTTACTAATTATGCCTGGGCTGCTAAGACCCACTCGAGAAGGTGTCTAGGGTGAGGCACCTTTCGCTATTCGAGAGGCGCCTGCGGCCTACGTAAGTGGTGCAAACTTCTTGTCTTGAAGTTTGATTGGTCTTCCGCGTAAACCAAGCTACTCAGTCTCTTTTCTCCACCGAATTTTCCTACTGAGCTCTCCTCATACTATTATTCTTGACATCTCTGATTAGCATATAAATAGTCGCCTAGGCCATCTCTCCTTCGAATACCCTGGATCAGTTGGGGCTGGTCCCCGGCAGGTGGCGACCGAACAGGGACCTCAGGAGGCAATACTCAAAGAGCTGAGCAGACACGAACCACGCAATCAGCAGGCAATAAGCATGGAGCTCAGCAGTGACGAATCATGCTGCTCAACTGGCAATAATCAAGCACGTGACCAGGCAGGAATCACGCAGCTCAGCTGGCAATTGTCAAGCAGATGAGCCGACAGGAATCACGCAGCTCAGATGGCAATTGTCATGCAGATGAGCCGGCAGGAATCACGCAGCTCAGCAGGCCCTGATCACGTGACTCTGCAGGCACTGATCACGTGGCTGATCAAGTCCAGATCACGTGACTGAGCATGCACTGATCACGTGGCTATCATGCACTGATGACGTGACTGCGCATGCACTGATGACGTGGCTGATCGGGCACTGATCACATGGCTCATCATGCACTGATCACGTGTTTATCAGGCAATGATCAGTGACTGACAGGCGCTGATCATGGGACTGTGCACGCACTGATCACGTGGCTATCATGCACTGATCACGTGACTGCGCATGCACTGATGACGTGGCACTGATCGGGCACTGATCACGTGTTTATCAGGCAATGATCAGTGACTGACAGGCGCTGATCATGGGACTGTGCACGCACTGATCACGTGGCTATCATGCACTGATCACGTGACCGCATGCACTGATGACGTGGCTGGTCGGGCACTGATCACGTGTTTATCAGGCAGTGATCAGTGACTGACAGGCGCTGATCAGGGACTGGCACGCTGATCACTGATCAGAACTGACCACCTGACTGCGCATGCAGTGATCACGTGGCTGGTCGCACTGACTGTTTATCATACGGTGATCACGACTGGAGGCGCTGATCACGTGCCAGTGATCACGTGGCTGAGCAGGCACTGATATCCATGCACTGATCTGCCGGGAGCCGGGAGGCATTCCACTCTGGACAAAGGTCATGAGGAAGGAGGCTCGGCATACGCAAATGCGGGATCGAGCCTCAGGAGTCCACCCGGATATTCTCGAGCATCTCCCCCCAAAAAACCGGAGTCTGCCTACTGTATTGCTTTGTGCTCTCACCTCTGATTTCACTGGGGGCTGTCCCCCACCACCATCTCTCTCTCTGTCAAAGAGTTAACTTACAGCTCCAATTCATAAAGTTCCTTGTCATTCTTCCCTTTAACTTCCAGCTGAGTCTCCATCTGGAGCGCGGAACCCACCACGCTTACTAATTATGCCTGGGCTGCTAAGACCCACTCGAGAAGGTGTCTAGGGTGAGGCACCTTTCGCTATTCGAGAGGGCGCCTGCGGCCTACGTAAGTGGTGCAAACTTCTTGTCTTGAAGTTTGATTGGTCTTCCGCGTAAACCAAGCTACTCAGTCTCTTTTCTCCACCGAATTTTCCTACTGAGCTCTCCTCATACTATTATTCTTGACATCTCTGATTAGCATATAAATAGTCGCCTAGGCCATCTCTCCTTCGAATACCCTGGATCAGTTGGGGCTGGTCCCCGGCAGGTGGCGACCGAACAGGGACCTCAGGAGGCAATACTCAAAGAGCTGAGCAGACACGAACCACGCAATCAGCAGGCAATAAGCATGGAGCTCAGCAGTGACGAATCATGCTGCTCAACTGGCAATAATCAAGCACGTGACCAGGCAGGAATCACGCAGCTCAGCTGGCAATTGTCAAGCAGATGAGCCGACAGGAATCACGCAGCTCAGATGGCAATTGTCATGCAGATGAGCCGGCAGGAATCACGCAGCTCAGCAGGCCCTGATCACGTGACTCTGCAGGCACTGATCACGTGGCTGATCAAGTCCAGATCACGTGACTGAGCATGCACTGATCACGTGGCTATCATGCACTGATGACGTGACTGCGCATGCACTGATGACGTGGCTGATCGGGCACTGATCACATGGCTCATCATGCACTGATCACGTGTTTATCAGGCAATGATCAGTGACTGACAGGCGCTGATCATGGGACTGTGCACGCACTGATCACGTGGCTATCATGCACTGATCACGTGACTGCGCATGCACTGATGACGTGGCTGTTCGGGCACTGATCACGTGTTTATCAGGCAGTGATCAGTGACTGACAGGCGCTGATCAGGGGACTGTGCACGCACTGATCAGGTGGCTGATCAGGAACTGACCACCTGACCGCGCATGCAGTGATCACGTGGCTGGTCGTTCACTGATCACGTGTTTATCATACGGTGATCACGTGACTGAGAGGCGCTGATCACGTGACTGTGCCGTCAGTGATCACGTGGCTGAGCAGGCACTGATATCGTGACTGAGCATGCACTGATCATGTGCCGGGAGCCGGGGAGGCATTCCACTCTGGACAAAGGTCATGAGGAAGGAGGCTCGGCATACGCAAATGCGGGATCGAGCCTCAGGAGTCCACCCGGATATTCTCGAGCATCTCCCCCAAAACCAGAGTCTGCCTACTGTATTGCTTTGTGCTCTCACCTCTGATTTCACTGGGGGCTGTCCCCCACCACCATCTCGCTCTCTCTGTCAAAGAGTTAACTTACAGCTCCAATTCATAAAGTTCCTTGTCATTCTTCCCTTTAACTTCCAGCTGAGTCTCCATCTGGAGCGCGGAACCCACCACGCTTACTAATTATGCCTGGGCTGCTAAGACCCACTCGAGAAGGTGTCTAGGGTGAGGCACCTTTCGCTATTCGAGAGGGCGCCTGCGGCCTACGTAAGTGGTGCAAACTTCTTGTCTTGAAGTTTGATTGGTCTTCCGCGTAAACCAAGCTCCTCAGTCTCTTTTCTCCACCGAATTTTCCTACTGAGCTCTCCTCATACTATTATTCTTGACATCTCTGATTAGCATATAAATAGTCGCCTAGGCCATCTCTCCTTCGAATACCCTGGATCAGTTGGGGCTGGTCCCCGGCAGGTGGCGACCGAACAGGGACCTCAGGAGGCAATACTCAAAGAGCTGAGCAGACACGAACCACGCAATCAGCAGGCAATAAGCATGGAGCTCAGCAGTGACGAATCATGCTGCTCAACTGGCAATAATCAAGCACGTGACCAGGCAGGAATCACGCAGCTCAGCTGGCAATTGTCAAGCAGATGAGCCGACAGGAATCACGCAGCTCAGATGGCAATTGTCATGCAGATGAGCCGGCAGGAATCACGCAGCTCAGCAGGCCCTGATCACGTGACTCTGCAGGCACTGATCACGTGGCTGATCAAGTCCAGATCACGTGACTGAGCATGCACTGATCACGTGGCTATCATGCACTGATGACGTGACTGCGCATGCACTGATGACGTGGCTGATCGGGCACTGATCACATGGCTCATCATGCACTGATCACGTGTTTATCAGGCAATGATCAGTGACTGACAGGCGCTGATCATGGGACTGTGCACGCACTGATCACGTGGCTATCATGCACTGATCACGTGACTGCGCATGCACTGATGACGTGGCTGTTCGGGCACTGATCACGTGTTTATCAGGCAGTGATCAGTGACTGACAGGCGCTGATCAGGGGACTGTGCACGCACTGATCAGGTGGCTGATCAGGAACTGACCACCTGACCGCGCATGCAGTGATCACGTGGCTGGTCGTTCACTGATCACGTGTTTATCATACGGTGATCACGTGACTGAGAGGCGCTGATCACGTGACTGTGCCGTCAGTGATCACGTGGCTGAGCAGGCACTGATATCGTGACTGAGCATGCACTGATCATGTGCCGGGAGCCGGGGAGGCATTCCACTCTGGACAAAGGTCATGAGGAAGGAGGCTCGGCATACGCAAATGCGGGATCGAGCCTCAGGAGTCCACCCGGATATTCTCGAGCATCTCCCCCCAAAAAACCGGAGTCTGCCTACTGTATTGCTTTGTGCTCTCACCTCTGATTTCACTGGGGGCTGTCCCCCACCACCATCTCGCTCTCTCTGTCAAAGAGTTAACTTACAGCTCCAATTCATAAAGTTCCTTGTCATTCTTCCCTTTAACTTCCAGCTGAGTCTCCATCTGGAGCGCGGAACCCACCACGCTTACTAATTATGCCTGGGCTGCTAAGACCCACTCGAGAAGGTGTCTAGGGTGAGGCACCTTTCGCTATTCGAGAGGGCGCCTGCGGCCTACGTAAGTGGTGCAAACTTCTTGTCTTGAAGTTTGATTGGTCTTCCGCGTAAACCAAGCTACTCAGTCTCTTTCTCCACCGAATTTTCCTACTGAGCTCTCCTCATACTATTATTCTTGACATCTCTGATTAGCATATAAATAGTCGCCTAGGCCATCTCTCCTTCGAATACCCTGGATCAGTTGGGGCTGGTCCCCGGCAGGTGGCGACCGAACAGGGACCTCAGGAGGCGATACTCAAAGAGCTGAGCAGACACGAACCACGCAATCAGCAGGCAATAAGCATGGAGCTCAGCAGTGACGAATCATGCTGCTCAACTGGCAATAATCAAGCACGTGACCAGGCAGGAATCACGCAGCTCAGCTGGCAATTGTCAAGCAGATGAGCCGACAGGAATCACGCAGCTCAGATGGCAATTGTCATGCAGATGAGCCGGCAGGAATCACGCAGCTCAGCAGGCCCTGATCACGTGACTCTGCAGGCACTGATCACGTGGCTGATCAAGTCCAGATCACGTGACTGAGCATGCACTGATCACGTGGCTATCATGCACTGATGACGTGACTGCGACATGCACTGATGACGTGGCTGATCAGGCACTGATCACAGGCTCATCTGCGCACTGATCACGTGTTATCAGGCAAGTGATCAGTGACTGATGATGCGCTGATCAGGGATCAGCACTGATCACGTGGCTGATCATGCACTGATCACGACTGCGCATGCAGTGATCGTGGCTGGTCGTTCACTGATCACGTGTTTATCATACGGTGATCACGTGACTGAGAGGCGCTGATCACGTGACTGTGCCGTCAGTGATCACGTGGCTGAGCAGGCACTGATATCGTGACTGAGCATGCACTGATCATGTGCCGGGAGCCGGGAGGCATTCCACTCTGGACAAAGGTCATGAGGAAGGAGGCTCGGCATACGCAAATGCGGGATCGAGCCTCAGGAGTCCACCCGGATATTCTCGAGCATCTCCCCCCAAAAAAACCGGAGTCTGCCTACTGTATTGCTTTGTGCTCTCACCTCTGATTTCACTGGGGGCTGTCCCCACCACCATCTCGCTCTCTCTGTCAAAGAGTTAACTTACAGCTCCAATTCATAAAGTTCCTTGTCATTCTTCCCTTTAACTTCCAGCTGAGTCTCCATCTGGAGCGCGGAACCCACCACGCTTACTAATTATGCCTGGGCTGCTAAGACCCACTCGAGAAGGTGTCTAGGTGAGGCACCTTTCGCTATTCGAGAGGGCGCCTGCGGCCTACGTAAGTGGTGCAAACTTCTTGTCTTGAAGTTTGATTGGTCTTCCGCGTAAACCAAGCTACTCAGTCTCTTTTCTCCACCGAATTTTCCTACTGAGCTCTCCTCATACTATTATTCTTGACATCTCTGATTAGCATATAAATAGTCGCCTAGGCCATCTCTCCTTCGAATACCCTGGATCAGTTGGGGCTGGTCCCCGGCAGGTGGCGACCGAACAGGGACCTCAGGAGGCAATACTCAAAGAGCTGAGCAGACACGAACCACGCAATCAGCAGGCAATAAGCATGGAGCTCAGCAGTGACGAATCATGCTGCTCAACTGGCAATAATCAAGCACGTGACCAGGCAGGAATCACGCAGCTCAGCTGGCAATTGTCAAGCAGATGAGCCGACAGGAATCACGCAGCTCAGATGGCAATTGTCATGCAGATGAGCCGGCAGGAATCACGCAGCTCAGCAGGCCCTGATCACGTGACTCTGCAGGCACTGATCACGTGGCTGATCAAGTCCAGATCACGTGACTGAGCATGCACTGATCACGTGGCTATCATGCACTGATGACGTGACTGCGCATGCACTGATGACGTGGCTGATCGGGCACTGATCACATGGCTCATCATGCACTGATCACGTGTTTATCAGGCAATGATCAGTGACTGACAGGCGCTGATCATGGGACTGTGCACGCACTGATCACGTGGCTATCATGCACTGATCACGTGACGCGCATGCACTGATGACGTGGCTGTTCGCTCACTGATCACGTGTTTATCATCACGGTGATCACGTGACTGAGAGGCGCTGATCACGTGACTGTGCCGTCAGTGATCACGTGGCTGAGCAGGCACTGATATCGTGACTGAGCATGCACTGATCATGTGCCGGGAGCCGGGGAGGCATTCCACTCTGGACAAAGGTCATGAGGAAGGAGGCTCGGCATACGCAAATGCGGGATCGAGCCTCAGGAGTCCACCCGGATATTCTCGAGCATCTCCCCCCAAAACCGGAGTCTGCCTACTGTATTGCTTTGTGCTCTCACCTCTGATTTCACTGGGGGCTGTCCCCCACCACCATCTCGCTCTCTCTGTCAAAGAGTTAACTTACAGCTCCAATTCATAAAGTTCCTTGTCATTCTTCCCTTTAACTTCCAGCTGAGTCTCCATCTGGAGCGCGGAACCCACCACGCTTACTAATTATGCCTGGGCTGCTAAGACCCACTCGAGAAGGTGTCTAGGGTGAGGCACCTTTCGCTATTCGAGAGGGCGCCTGCGGCCTACGTAAGTGGTGCAAACTTCTTGTCTTGAAGTTTGATTGGTCTTCCGCGTAAACCAAGCTACTCAGTCTCTTTTCTCCACCGAATTTTCCTACTGAGCTCTCCTCATACTATTATTCTTGACATCTCTGATTAGCATATAAATAGTCGCCTAGGCCATCTCTCCTTCGAATACCCTGGATCAGTTGGGGCTGGTCCCCGGCAGGTGGCGACCGAACAGGGACCTCAGGAGGCAATACTCAAAGAGCTGAGCAGACACGAACCACGCAATCAGCAGGCAATAAGCATGGAGCTCAGCAGTGACGAATCATGCTGCTCAACTGGCAATAATCAAGCACGTGACCAGGCAGGAATCACGCAGCTCAGCTGGCAATTGTCAAGCAGATGAGCCGACAGGAATCACGCAGCTCAGATGGCAATTGTCATGCAGATGAGCCGGCAGGAATCACGCAGCTCAGCAGGCCCTGATCACGTGACTCTGCAGGCACTGATCACGTGGCTGATCAAGTCCAGATCACGTGACTGAGCATGCACTGATCACGTGGCTATCATGCACTGATGACGTGACTGCGCATGCACTGATGACGTGGCTGATCGGGCACTGATCACATGGCTCATCATGCACTGATCACGTGTTTATCAGGCAATGATCAGTGACTGACAGGCGCTGATCATGGGACTGTGCACGCACTGATCACGTGGCTATCATGCACTGATCACGTGATTGCGCATGCACTGATGACGTGGCTGTTCGGGCACTGATCACGGTTTATCAGGCAGTGATCAGTGACTGACAGGCGCTGATCAGGGGACTGTGCACGCACTGATCAGGTGGCTGATCAGGAACTGACCACCTGACCGCATGCAGTGATCACGTGGCTGGTCGTTCACTGATCACGTGTTTATCATACGGTGATCACGTGACTGAGAGGCGCTGATCACGTGACTGTGCCGTCAGTGATCACGTGGCTGAGCAGGCACTGATATCGTGACTGAGCATGCACTGATCATGTGCCGGGAGCCGGGAGGCATTCCACTCTGGACAAAGGTCATGAGGAAGGAGGCTCGGCATACGCAAATGCGGGATCGAGCCTCAGGAGTCCACCCGGATATTCTCGAGCATCTCCCCCAAAAAAACCGGAGTCTGCCTACTGTATTGCTTTGTGCTCTCACCTCTGATTTCACTGGGGGCTGTCCCCCACCACCATCTCGCTCTCTCTGTCAAAGAGTTAACTTACAGCTCCAATTCATAAAGTTCCTTGTCATTCTTCCCTTTAACTTCCAGCTGAGTCTCCATCTGGAGCGCGGAACCCACCACGCTTACTAATTATGCCTGGGCTGCTAAGACCCACTCGAGAAGGTGTCTAGGGTGAGGCACCTTTCGCTATTCGAGAGGGCGCCTGCGGCCTACGTAAGTGGTGAAAACTTCTTGTCTTGAAGTTTGATTGGTCTTCCGCGTAAACCAAGCTACTCAGTCTCTTTTCTCCACCGAATTTTCCTACTGAGCTCTCCTCATACTATTATTCTTGACATCTCTGATTAGCATATAAATAGTCGCCTAGGCCATCTCTCCTTCGAATACCCTGGATCAGTTGGGGCTGGTCCCCGGCAGGTGGCGACCGAACAGGGACCTCAGGAGGCAATACTCAAAGAGCTGAGCAGACACGAACCACGCAATCAGCAGGCAATAAGCATGGAGCTCAGCAGTGACGAATCATGCTGCTCAACTGGCAATAATCAAGCACGTGACCAGGCAGGAATCACGCAGCTCAGCTGGCAATTGTCAAGCAGATGAGCCGACAGGAATCACGCAGCTCAGCTGGCAATTGTCATGCAGATGAGCCGGCAGGAATCACGCAGCTCAGCAGGCCCTGATCACGTGACTCTGCAGGCACTGATCACGTGGCTGATCAAGTCCAGATCACGTGACTGAGCATGCACTGATCACGTGGCTATCATGCACTGATGACGTGACTGCGCATGCACTGATGACGTGGCTGATCGGGCACTGATCACATGGCTCATCATGCACTGATCACGTGTTTATCAGGCAATGATCAGTGACTGACAGGCGCTGATCATGGGACTGTGCACGCACTGATCACGTGGCTATCATGCACTGATCACGTGACTGCGCATGCACTGATGACGTGGCTGTTCGGGCACTGATCACGTGTTTATCAGGCAGTGATCAGTGACTGACAGGCGCTGATCAGGGGACTGTGCACGCACTGATCAGGTGGCTGATCAGGAACTGACAACCTGACCGCGCATGCAGTGATCACGTGGCTGGTCGTTCACTGATCACGTGTTTATCATACGGTGATCACGTGACTGAGAGTCCCTGATCACGTGACTGTGCCGTCAGTGATCACGTGGCTGAGCAGGCACTGATATCGTGACTGAGCATGCACTGATCATGTGCCGGGAGGCGGGGAGGCATTCCACTCTGGACAAAGGTCATGAGGAAGGAGGCTCGGCATACGCAAATGCGGGATCGAGCCTCAGGAGTCCACTCGGATATTCTCGAGCATCTCCCCCCAAAAACCGGAGTCTGCCTACTGTATTGCTTTGTGCTCTCACCTCTGATTTCACTGGGGGCTGTCCCCCACCACCATCTCGCTCTCTCTGTCAAAGAGTTAACTTACAGCTCCAATTCATAAAGTTCCTTGTCATTCTTCCCTTTAACTTCCAGCTGAGTCTCCATCTGGAGCGCGGAACCCACCACGCTTACTAATTATGCCTGGGCTGCTAAGACCCACTCGAGAAGGTGTCTAGGGTGAGGCACCTTTCGCCATTCGAGAGGGCGCCTGCGGCCTACGTAAGTGGTGCAAACTTCTTGTCTTGAAGTTTGATTGGTCTTCCGCGTAAACCAAGCTACTCAGTCTCTTTTCTCCACCGAATTTTCCTACTGAGCTCTCCTCATACTATTATTCTTGACATCTCTGATTAGCATATAAATAGTCGCCTAGGCCATCTCTCCTTCGAATACCCTGGATCAGTTGGGGCTGGTCCCCGGCAGGTGGCGACCGAACAGGGACCTCAGGAGGCAATACTCAAAGAGCTGAGCAGACACGAACCACGCAATCAGCAGGCAATAAGCATGGAGCTCAGCAGTGACGAATCATGCTGCTCAACTGGCAATAATCAAGCACGTGACCAGGCAGGAATCACGCAGCTCAGCTGGCAATTGTCAAGCAGATGAGCCGACAGGAATCACGCAGCTCAGCTGGCAATTGTCATGCACATGAGCCGGCAGGAATCACGCAGCTCAGCAGGCCCTGATCACGTGACTCTGCAGGCACTGATCACGTGGCTGATCAAGTCCAGATCACGTGACTGAGCATGCACTGATCACGTGGCTATCATGCACTGATGACGTGACTGCGCATGCACTGATGACGTGGCTGATCGGGCACTGATCACATGGCTCATCATGCACTGATCACGTGTTTATCAGGCAATGATCAGTGACTGACAGGCGCTGATCATGGGACTGTGCACGCACTGATCACGTGGCTATCATGCACTGATCACGTGACTGCGCATGCACTGATGACGTGGCTGTTCGGGCACTGATCACGAGTTTATCAGGCAGTGATCAGTGACTGACAGGCGCTGATCAGGGGACTGTGCACGCACTGATCAGGTGGCTGATCAGGAACTGACCACCTGCGCTGCAGTGATCACGTGGCTGGTCGTCACTGTCACTGATCTGTCACTGTTTATCATACGGTGATCACGTGACTGAGAGGCGCTGATCACGTGACTGTGCCGTCAGTGATCACGTGGCTGAGCAGGCACTGATATCGTGACTGAGCATGCACTGATCATGTGCCGGGAGCCGGGGAGGCATTCCACTCTGGACAAAGGTCATGAGGAAGGAGGCTCGGCATACGCAAATGCGGGATCGAGCCTCAGGAGTCCACCCGGATATTCTCGAGCATCTCCCCCCAAAAAAACCGGAGTCTGCCTACTGTATTGCTTTGTGCTCTCACCTCTGATTTCACTGGGGGCTGTCCCCCACCACCATCTCGCTCTCTCTGTCAAAGAGTTAACTTACAGCTCCAATTCATAAAGTTCCTTGTCATTCTTCCCTTTAACTTCCAGCTGAGTCTCCATCTGGAGCGCGGAACCCACCACGCTTACTAATTATGCCTGGGCTGCTAAGACCCACTCGAGAAGGTGTCTAGGGTGAGGCACCTTTCGCTATTCGAGAGGGCGCCTGCGGCCTACGTAAGTGGTGCAAACTTCTTGTCTTGAAGTTTGATTGGTCTTCCGCGTAAACCAAGCTACTCAGTCTCTTTTCTCCACCGAATTTTCCTACTGAGCTCTCCTCATACTATTATTCTTGACATCTCTGATTAGTATATAAATAGTCGCCTAGGCCATCTCTCCTTCGAATACCCTGGATCAGTTGGGGCTGGTCCCCGGCAGGTGGCGACCGAACAGGGACCTCAGGAGGCAATACTCAAAGAGCTGAGCAGACACGAACCACGCAATCAGCAGGCAATAAGCATGGAGCTCAGCAGTGACGAATCATGCTGCTCAACTGGCAATAATCAAGCACGTGACCAGGCAGGAATCACGCAGCTCAGCTGGCAATTGTCAAGCAGATGAGCCGACAGGAATCACGCAGCTCAGCTGGCAATTGTCATGCAGATGAGCCGGCAGGAATCACGCAGCTCAGCAGGCCCTGATCACGTGACTCTGCAGGCACTGATCACGTGGCTGATCAAGTCCAGATCACGTGACTGAGCATGCACTGATCACGTGGCTATCATGCACTGATGACGTGACTGCGCATGCACTGATGACGTGGCTGATCGGGCACTGATCACATGGCTCATCATGCACTGATCACGTGTTTATCAGGCAATGATCAGTGACTGACAGGCGCTGATCATGGGACTGTGCACGCACTGATCACGTGGCTATCATGCACTGATCACGTGACTGCGCATGCACTGATGACGTGGCTGTTCGGGCACTGATCACGTGTTTATCAGGCAGTGATCAGTGACTGACAGGCGCTGATCAGGGGACTGTGCACGCACTGATCAGGTGGCTGATCAGGAACTGACCACCTGACCGCGCATGCAGTGATCATGTGGCTGGTCGTTCACTGATCACGTGTTTATCATACGGTGATCACGTGACGGAGAGGCGCTGATCACGTGACTGTGCCGTCAGTGATCACGTGGCTGAGCAGGCACTGATATCGTGACTGAGCATGCACTGATCATGTGCCGGGAGCCGGGGAGGCATTCCACTCTGGACAAAGGTCATGAGGAAGGAGGCTCGGCATACGCAAATGCGGGATTGAGCCTCAGGAGTCCACCCGGATATTCTCGAGCATCTCCCCCCAAAAACCGGAGTCTGCCTACTGTATTGCTTTGTGCTCTCACCTCTGATTTCACTGGGGGCTGTCCCCCACCACCATCTCGCTCTCTCTGTCAAAGAGTTAACTTACAGCTCCAATTCATAAAGTTCCTTGTCATTCTTCCCTTTAACTTCCAGCTGAGTCTCCATCTGGAGCGCGGAACCCACCACGCTTACTAATTATGCCTGGGCTGCTAAGACCCACTCGAGAAGGTGTCTAGGGTGAGGCACCTTTCGCTATTCGAGAGGGCGCCTGCGGCCTACGTAAGTGGTGCAAACTTCTTGTCTTGAAGTTTGATTGGTCTTCCGCGTAAACCAAGCTACTCAGTCTCTTTTCTCCACCGAATTTTCCTACTGAGCTCTCCTCATACTATTATTCTTGACATCTCTGATTAGCATATAAATAGTCGCCTAGGCCATCTCTCCTTCGAATACCCTGGATCAGTTGGGGCTGGTCCCCGGCAGGTGGCGACCGAACAGGGACCTCAGGAGGCAATACTCAAAGAGCTGAGCAGACACGAACCACGCAATCAGCAGGCAATAAGCATGGAGCTCAGCAGTGACGAATCATGCTGCTCAACTGGCAATAATCAAGCACGTGACCAGGCAGGAATCACGCAGCTCAGCTGGCAATTGTCAAGCAGATGAGCCGACAGGAATCACGCAGCTCAGCTGGCAATTGTCATGCAGATGAGCCGGCAGGAATCACGCAGCTCAGCAGGCCCTGATCACGTGACTCTGCAGGCACTGACCACGTGGCTGATCAAGTCCAGATCACGTGACTGAGCATGCACTGATCACGTGGCTATCATGCACTGATGACGTGACTGCGCATGCACTGATGACGTGGCTGATCGGGCACTGATCACATGGCTCATCATGCACTGATCACGTGTTTATCAGGCAGTGACCAGTGACTGACAGGCGCTGATCATGGGACTGTGCACGCACTGATCACGTGGCTATCATGCACTGATCACGTGACTGCGCATGCACTGATGACGTGGCTGTTCGGGCACTGATCACGTGTTTATCAGGCAGTGATCAGTGACTGACAGGCGCTGATCAGGGGACTGTGCACGCACTGATCAGGTGGCTGATCAGGAACTGCCCACCTGACCGTGCATGCAGTGATCACGTGGCTGGTCGTTCACTGATCACTTGTTTATCATACGGTGATCACGTGACTGAGAGGCGCTGATCACGTGACTGTGCCGTCAGTGATCACGTGGCTGAGCAGGCACTGATATCGTGACTGAGCATGCACTGATCATGTGCCGGGAGCCGGGGAGGCATTCCACTCTGGACAAAGGTCAGGAGGAAGGAGGCTCGGCATACGCAAATGCGGGATCGAGCCTCAGGAGTCCACCCGGATGTTCTCGAGCATCTCCCCCAAAAACCGGAGTCTGCCTACTGTATTGCTTTGTGCTCTCACCTCTGATTTCACTGGGGGCTGTCCCCCACCACCATCTCGCTCTCTCTGTCAAAGAGTTAACTTACAGCTCCAATTCATAAAGTTCCTTGTCATTCTTCCCTTTAACTTCCAGCTGAGTCTCCATCTGGAGCGCGGAACCCACCACGCTTACTAATTATGCCTGGGCTGCTAAGACCCACTCGAGAAGGTGTCTAGGGTGAGGCACCTTTCGCTATTCGAGAGGGCGCCTGCGGCCTACGTAAGTGGTGCAAACTTCTTGTCTTGAAGTTTGATTGGTCTTCCGCGTAAACCAAGCTACTCAGTCTCTTTTCTCCACCGAATTTTCCTACTGAGCTCTCCTCATACTATTATTCTTGACATCTCTGATTAGCATATAAATAGTCGCCTAGGCCATCTCTCCTTCGAATACCCTGGATCAGTTGGGGCTGGTCCCCGGCAGGTGGCGACCGAACAGGGACCTCAGGAGGCGATACTCAAAGAGCTGAGCAGACACGAACCACGCAATCAGCAGGCAATCAGCATGGAGCTCAGCAGTGACGAATCATGCTGCTCAACTGGCTATAATCAAGCACGTGACCAGGCAGGAATCACGCAGCTCAGCTGGCAATTGTCAAGCAGATGAGCCGACAGGAATCACGCAGCTCAGCTGGCAATTGTCATGCAGATGAGCCGGCAGGAATCACGCAGCTCAGCAGGCCCTGATCACGTGACTCTGCAGGCACTGATCACGTGGCTGATCAAGTCCAGATCACGTGACTGAGCATGCACTGATCACGTGGCTATCATGCACTGATGACGTGACTGCGCACGCACTGATGACGTGGCTGATCGGGCACTGATCACATGGCTCATCATGCACTGATCACGTGTTTATCAGGCAATGATCAGTGACTGACAGGCGCTGATCATGGGACTGTGCACGCACTGATCACGTGGCTATCATGCACTGATCACGTGACTGCGCATGCACTGATGACGTGGCTGTTCGGGCACTGATCACGTGTTTATCAGGCAGTGATCAGTGACTGACAGGCGCTGATCAGGGGACTGTGCACGCACTGATCAGGTGGCTGATCAGGAACTGACCACCTGACCGCGCATGCAGTGATCACGTGGCTGGTCGTTCACTGATCACGTGTTTATCATACGGTGATCACGTGACTGAGAGGCGCTGATCACGTGACTGTGCCGTCAGTGATCACGTGGCTGAGCAGGCACTGATATCGTGACTGAGCATGCACTGATCATGTGCCGGGAGCCGGGGAGGCATTCCACTCTGGACAAAGGTCATGAGGAAGGAGGCTCGGCATACGCAAATGCGGGATCGAGCCTCAGGAGTCCACCCGGATATTCTCGAGCATCTCCCCCAAAAACCGGAGTCTGCCTACTGTATTGCTTTGTGCTCTCACCTCTGATTTCACTGGGGGCTGTCCCCCACCACCATCTCGCTCTCTCTGTCAAAGAGTTAACTTACAGCTCCAATTCATAAAGTTCCTTGTCATTCTTCCCTTTAACTTCCAGCTGAGTCTCCATCTGGAGCGCGGAACCCACCACGCTTACTAATTATGCCTGGGCTGCTAAGACCCACTCGAGAAGGTGTCTAGGGTGAGGCACCTTTCGCTATTCGAGAGGGCGCCTGCGGCCTACGTAAGTGGTGCAAACTTCTTGTCTTGAAGTTTGATTGGTCTTCCGCGTAAACCAAGCTACTCAGTCTCTTTTCTCCACCGAATTTTCCTACTGAGCTCTCCTCATACTATTATTCTTGACATCTCTGATTAGCATATAAATAGTCGCCTAGGCCATCTCTCCTTCGAATACCCTGGATCAGTTGGGGCTGGTCCCCGGCAGGTGGCGACCGAACAGGGACCTCAGGAGGCGATACTCAAAGAGCTGAGCAGACACGAACCACGCAATCAGCAGGCAATAAGCATGGAGCTCAGCAGTGACGAATCATGCTGCTCAACTGGCAATAATCAAGCACGTGACCAGGCAGGAATCACGCAGCTCAGCTGGCAATTGTCAAGCAGATGAGCCGACAGGAATCACGCAGCTCAGCTGGCAATTGTCATGCAGATGAGCCGGCAGGAATCACGCAGCTCAGCAGGCCCTGATCACGTGACTCTGCAGGCACTGATCACGTGGCTGATCAAGTCCAGATCACGTGACTGAGCATGCACTGATCACGTGGCTATCATGCACTGATGACGTGACTGCGCATGCACTGATGACGTGGCTGATCGGGCACTGATCACATGGCTCATCATGCACTGATCACGTGTTTATCAGGCAATGATCAGTGACTGACAGGCGCTGATCATGGGACTGTGCACGCACTGATCACGTGGCTATCATGCACTGATCACGTGACTGCGCATGCACTGATGACGTGGCTGTTCGGGCACTGATCACGTGTTTATCAGGCAGTGATCAGTGACTGACAGGCGCTGATCAGGGGACTGTGCACGCACTGATCAGGTGGCTGATCAGGAACTGACCACCTGACCGCGCATGCAGTGATCACGTGGCTGGTCGTTCACTGATCACGTGTTTATCATACGGTGATCACGTGACTGAGAGGCGCTGATCACGTGACTGTGCCGTCAGTGATCACGTGGCTGAGCAGGCACTGATATCGTGACTGAGCATGCACTGATCATGTGCCGGGAGCCGGGGAGGCATTCCACTCTGGACAAAGGTCATGAGGAAGGAGGCTCGGCATACGCAAATGCGGGATCGAGCCTCAGGAGTCCACCCGGATATTCTCGAGCATCTCCCCCAAAAACCGGAGTCTGCCTACTGTATTGCTTTGTGCTCTCACCTCTGATTTCACTGGGGGCTGTCCCCCACCACCATCTCGCTCTCTCTGTCAAAGAGTTAACTTACAGCTCCAATTCATAAAGTTCCTTGTCATTCTTCCCTTTAACTTCCAGCTGAGTCTCCATCTGGAGCGCGGAACCCACCACGCTTACTAATTATGCCTGGGCTGCTAAGACCCACTCGAGAAGGTGTCTAGGGTGAGGCACCTTTCGCTATTCGAGAGGGCGCCTGCGGCCTACGTAAGTGGTGCAAACTTCTTGTCTTGAAGTTTGATTGGTCTTCCGCGTAAACCAAGCTACTCAGTCTCTTTTCTCCACCGAATTTTCCTACTGAGCTCTCCTCATACTATTATTCTTGACATCTCTGATTAGCATATAAATAGTCGCCTAGGCCATCTCTCCTTCGAATACCCTGGATCAGTTGGGGCTGGTCCCCGGCAGGTGGCGACCGAACAGGGACCTCAGGAGGCAATACTCAAAGAGCTGAGCAGACACGAACCACGCAATCAGCAGGCAATAAGCATGGAGCTCAGCAGTGACGAATCATGCTGCTCAACTGGCAATAATCAAGCACGTGACCAGGCAGGAATCACGCAGCTCAGCTGGCAATTGTCAAGCAGATGAGCCGACAGGAATCACGCAGCTCAGCTGGCAATTGTCATGCAGATGAGCCGGCAGGAATCACGCAGCTCAGCAGGCCCTGATCACGTGACTCTGCAGGCACTGATCACGTGGCTGATCAAGTCCAGATCACGTGACTGAGCATGCACTGATCACGTGGCTATCATGCACTGATGACGTGACTGCGCATGCACTGATGACGTGGCTGATCGGGCACTGATCACATGGCTCATCATGCACTGATCACGTGTTTATCAGGCAATGATCAGTGACTGACAGGCGCTGATCATGGGACTGTGCACGCACTGATCACGTGGCTATCATGCACTGATCACGTGACTGCGCATGCACTGATGACGTGGCTGTTCGGGCACTGATCACGTGTTTATCAGGCAGTGATCAGTGACTGACAGGCGCTGATCAGGGGACTGTGCACGCACTGATCAGGTGGCTGATCAGGAACTGACCACCTGACCGCGCATGCAGTGATCACGTGGCTGGTCGTTCACTGATCACGTGTTTATCATACGGTGATCACGTGACTGAGAGGCGCTGATCACGTGACTGTGCCGTCAGTGATCACGTGGCTGAGCAGGCACTGATATCGTGACTGAGCATGCACTGATCATGTGCCGGGAGCCGGGGAGGCATTCCACTCTGGACAAAGGTCATGAGGAAGGAGGCTCGGCATACGCAAATGCGGGATCGAGCCTCAGGAGTCCACCCGGATATTCTCGAGCATCTCCCCCCAAAAACCGGAGTCTGCCTACTGTATTGCTTTGTGCTCTCACCTCTGATTTCACTGGGGGCTGTCCCCCACCACCATCTCGCTCTCTCTGTCAAAGAGTTAACTTACAGCTCCAATTCATAAAGTTCCTTGTCATTCTTCCCTTTAACTTCCAGCTGAGTCTCCATCTGGAGCGCGGAACCCACCACGCTTACTAATTATGCCTGGGCTGCTAAGACCCACTCGAGAAGGTGTCTAGGGTGAGGCACCTTTCGCTATTCGAGAGGGCGCCTGCGGCCTACGTAAGTGGTGCAAACTTCTTGTCTTGAAGTTTGATTGGTCTTCCGCGTAAACCAAGCTACTCAGTCTCTTTTCTCCACCGAATTTTCCTACTGAGCTCTCCTCATACTATTATTCTTGACATCTCTGATTAGCATATAAATAGTCGCCTAGGCCATCTCTCATACCTGGATCAGCTGGGTTGGCCTCGGCAGGTGGCGATCGAACAGGGACTCAGGAGGCTACA